>NC_080718.1:10445656-10505656 GCF_019097595.1 Hemibagrus wyckioides | reverse complement strand
TAATAAGCCTACGAAATGCCTGTCGCCTGCCCGTAGTGCAAAAGTAATGTTGTTATACAGTCATGTGTCTTGGTCTCGTCCATCACTTGGCACAAAGGAATTAGAAATCATATATTTTGTGCAGTATGTAAGGGCACATGGTGACATAAAACTTGCACAGAAGTCACTTTTTATTGGCTGACAATGTATTTTACTTAATCAGATTAATGAATAGCCTCCATCAATTCACTTATAGTGTCAGGAGATTTTCGTTTGAAAGAATAAGTGCCTCGCTAAAAGGGAATGTTATTTTTATTTTATTTATTTACTACAATTTCACTGAAACTGGTTTATGTGTAATGCTTTTGATGTGTGTTACATTGGGCATTGTATTTACTGTTACAAACAAAAATGATTAAGGAATTATTAAGAATTTAAAGGTTTTTAGAACTATTTCTCTGTTTTGGGTGTCATGGAAGCACAGTGGGTCACATTGACCGCTCACAGCTCCAGTGTATCTGATTTGAGTGTTTTGCATGTTTTCTCCACCCATGTTTGTGTGGGGTTTCTCCGTGTTCTCTGATTTCCTGCCACTGTCCAAAAACAATCCAGGTGAATTTGCTACACTAGATCGGCCTTGTGTGTCTTCAAATGTATAAATGCTATAGTAAATAAAAAGTGTACACAGTGTTTGAATTAATACATGTCTGTTGTCTTCTTTGACTTCACCACAACAGAATCTCCTCGCTTGTCCACAGACTCCTCCTTGAGCAGTCATGACCCTGTCCTGGTGGACTACTGCTCGCTGTCCATCGAACATTCTGATAATGAGCGGCCAGTGAGCATCGTGTCCACTGTCTCATCAGGGTCCTCTGGAGAGGGCCAGAGCAGCCTGTTCAGTGCGTCCCACTGTCCCCAGTCCTTACCCTCCCTATCGACAGAAACCGACATCAACCTGGAACTCAGCCCTCCTGAGGAACCTAATGAACCTCCACTCCCACTGAAGCCTGCAAGCAAGAGACCAAGGCAGGACCCTGCTGCAGGCCAGTTTAACAGCAACGCAAACACTGCTGGAGACATTACACTGCCACCGAACCGGGACGGACCTTCGTCTGTCGCCACTGTAGTAATGGCACCTAATTCTCAACCAACCTACGTGGACCGCGTGGTCATGGAGATTATCGAGACTGAAAGGATGTATGTAATGGACCTAGGAAGTATTGTGGAGGTGAGTACAGGCGGGTTCCTTGCTACATTTTCTACTAGTCACAGCTGCTTGTGTGATTAAATCTAGCAGTTGCATGATGACATGACATTATTTGACTTGCACCGGTTATCAGTTATTAGCTTTCTTTAGTCGTTAGGAAAGTAGGTGGTTCTTGGTGAGTATTCATTTCTAAAGTCTTGACATTTGAGTCTTCTATTTATTTTATTTCATATTCAGCTGTTTAATCGTTGACTGTGTAAAAATGTCAGTTTTTACACCAGTTAAAGCTAAAAAAACAACTAAGAATTAAGTCAGGTATAGTGCATTGTTCTTCCTTTAGTCTGTGTGGTTTCCTTTGCTCATTTATGAACAGTTTTATTGTTCCTTGAGCTGCCTCTTTTTTTTCTTTCTTAAAGATGCAAAACTGTTTGCATCCTGTTGCATTACATTCCTAATACCAAGCTACATTACTTAATAAGGTTCGAATCAATCTTGTTTGCTGAGTAATGCTGTATTCATTTCAGTTATTATTTGAATAGTACATTTAACAACAGATAGATATATATTTCAGTACCAAGAACTGACAGTGGTATGGAGAAGCTCTTTTGAGACGATATGAGGAAGTAACCAGACTCCATCTCGGTGACATTGAATAGTGGGGTTAAAAATCATTACTCCAACTATATGCCTTAATAATAATCAACTAGTATGCAAGTATGTTAAAATTATGTAATGAACAGTAGTTCTGAGATGCAAATCTTCACTGTTCAAGTGATATTATGTACTGATTCAAAGGTGAGACTTGGGTATAAACTGTTTTTGGGAAGTGCAAATCTGTTTCTATGTGGTATCATCTAGGTGAGTCACAAGTTCAGAAGTGCTAAGCAGAAATAGAGTATCAGGATGAATCAGGCAGTATGCAAGGCTGCACAATGCGAACACAATTACAGTATGCCAACAATGCCAACTGGTGTAGGCATTAGCAAGTTTGAGCTTGTGTTATAAGCATCCATGACTGGAAATCTAAAAGAACATAATTAGCAGTGAACTTCACGTTGGAGTGATGGCATTACTATCGTCCCTGTAAAGACAGGCCCAGGACATTTATGGACAACAAGGGATACTTTGACCATGCATATACAGAATCACTGGCATTAGCTCAAGGCATCTTGCCGTTCTAGTAGACTGCAAGGATGCTGTGGCTGGTGTAACACATCTGAGAGAAGGCATATGTTAGATTTGTTCTCCCCAGTTTGAGCTGTCGTGCAATAGTGAAGAATTAAGGATAAGCCTTTATCAGTGCTTTACCAGTTAGTATGCAATAATAAGCAATACAGGTTAAAGCACTAGAAATATATGCTTTTAATACAGCTTTGTTGAAAAGCCCTGTGCCTCATGCCATTTGGCCATCTGTAGCCACCTTGTCTCATCACAGTGGGAAACAGAAGTCCTACAAATTGTCCTACAAAGTGTAACCCAGAGTTAATCTTTGTTTTTATCCGCAACGTAGCAATCATAATTGCCCACAACAAACGACTACCTGTGTAGGAATGAATCACGTTGAATCATGTTATTACTCGTCACCAGCATTTCCCAATCCTTCATGACAGCTTTTTCCATTCAGTACCACATAATTAGCTGTGACTGGTGGCTGTGCCAGCTGAAGCTGTTTGCTCCTGAAAGTTGAAGCACTTTTGGCCGTTCTCAGGTTTCCACAGGTGTGGCAGCCTCGGTGAGGAATGTGCCTACACTTTCAGAGTTTGCAGCTGCCTTAAATCATTACTTTTTCACTCACAGCCTGGCATTGTTTCCCAATTTGGTCTGGACCACAGATGAAGGTAATGATGGGCTGTACTAAATCCTGCTTCATCATAGTAAGTCTTGACTGCTTTGTCCACCTGTCTGGATTTTATCCAGGTGCATAACTACAACAGGGAAACACATCTGGGGCTTGGACTGAGCTCTGACATTATTGACACATTTTCTAACCATTTCTGACCATATTCATTTTATAAACCATGGTTCATCTAAATTTTTCCCTAGACTCATTGTCCAAAGACTGTATAACTTTATTTTATTAAAAGTTCATATGACAGGCATCGTTTGATTGCGTATTTTTTCACAAGTATCCTTTTGAAACAGGAAGACAGAGTAATGGAGTGTTTAAATCACTTAACTGATTTAAGCAACCACCAATAGTATTCCAGAGAGATGCCACACCCCGTCTGAATCTAAATGAATTTAAGAGTTGCTTAGAAATCTAGTTAAATACAACAGCAAAGAGTTTAGTAAGTGCTTTTTTCTCAGCTGAAGGATTTCTCGCTGCCATCTTCACCCCCATAGCTGAGGACAGAAACTGTTCAGAGTGATGTCGTACATGAATGTCTTAAAATGAAACCGCTTCAGGTTCATCACCAGGAGGCATCTGGCATTACCCCTGAATGGTAAATGAAATCTGACTAACTCTTACTGACGAGAAGCCCCGATGATCAATGTAATCATGTTCTTGATTAGTCCGAAGGTGTGCCATAGCCCCAAGTTCTCTGAAAACTGCATGTCACATAACTGGAACTTGCAGAATGCATGTAAGTGGATGAATACAACAGTAGTACAGGTTGAGTCATCAAAAAGATTTATTTTTTTAATTGTTACAATCTCCGATTTTCTTTAAATAATCCTTTTTAAATGTTTAAATTATCCATAACGTTATCAACTTATCATACGTGATGGTAATGAGTCTACATTCCAGCTACATATTTTTGAACTTGTCACTTGGTTCAAGGAGACCAGTCACGTGAATCACGCAGTGGAATAGGACTCCACTATCTCTCCTTTCAGAAAGATTTGGCTAGGGTTTGTGAAGCAAATTAGACTCCCGCTTGTACTGTGTAATGTCCAGGCTCTGCTCGCTGTGTTCATTGTTAAGCAGTGCGTAAATGTTTATTTAGCTGGAGCTCTCCCCACAGATCTGAGCTCTCATTGGATAAAAGTCGTGTTAAGCCGCTCATGAGTCTGTCTGGTTTTGGTCTTGGCTGCCCTGCCGGGAGACACACAGTCCATTGCAAACTGCCCAAATATGGTACTCTTTGATCTTCAGCATAGACACGCCCCCATGTGACATCACACAGTTCATCTCACTGTCGCTAAAACATGTAAAGGGACCAATGGGAAGTAGCTCAGAAATCCTTTATTTGCCTGTTCGCTTAGAGCAGGAATATATAAGAGAGGATTAATGTCACTACATATTACACTAAGAGCACTTTGACATGGATAGCCTGAATCGGTTGTAATTAGAAATATTTGGAAATATTTTTTAAAAGATTTATTTATGCTATTCATTGATTATTTCTTAAAAACTACAGCAGTAAAACTGATGGATGACATCTTTCAGTGTAATAAAAAAAAAAAAAGTAATGAAGTTCAATTTTATCTAATATGTTCCCGTATCTAAAAATGGACATTGTTTGTACACAGGAACAATGTTGTAATGATTAACTGATATCATGCAACCTTGTTTAAGTGATTCATTTTTTTGAGGTCTATGCATTATGACGGCAATGTAATTAAAAACCCTAGTAGGCTGTAGTTTTGTCTGTCTTGTCAAAGTCTTGCCTGATTTAAGCAGTCATCGGTGCTCACATGTGGCCTACTAGTCTTCATACATGAGTGAAATTCCCCAGAACAGACTGCAGTGGGGTTTTGTCTTTCATCTATCCGTGTTTGTTTTGGTAGGTGAGCATGTCTGTGTGAGAAAAAATTCTATAATACTAGCTGGAAAAAGTTTTCAGAGAAATAGGACCATTCATACAAAATTCCTTCATCAGCTGTGCAAGCAAAGTGCTTCCCAAGCGGTCTGAGATGAAACCAGATATATTTGTGTGTTATACCACACTATAGAGTGAATGGTCTTTATGAAAATACCCGTACAGTAACGAGCTGGCTGGTGTGGAAATGTAATTTCAGTAAGCTGAAACGAAGAAAAACAAAGCAAACCCTGACTCTAAAAATGCAGGAGTGCACTGTACACTGGAGTTTATAACTGTGACATCAGTTTCCTGATTATGTTGGTGCCAGGTTCTCTGTGTGTAGGAGCATGTGACTAGTAAGTGAACAGTTCTGAATGGTAATGAGCAATATGACACAAAAGAGAACATGCACTAGCAACAAAATGTACAGGTATGCTAATGTGAACAGAGGAAGAGGGTTGCTACAGTTTGGAGAAGTATGATACTGCCCTCTGTTGACATGTTTTGGGAATAACACTTGTATTCATCTACAGGCAAAGATCCATAGATCTAACTGCTTATTTATTTACTAACTTACTATTTACTCATGTAATTTAATCTCCAATAAATGCTTCATCCTGGTCCATAGTGGATCTGGAGCCTGTACCAGGAACAATCTGAAAACACACCCTGGATGGAACATCAGTCCATAGCAGGGCAGATACATTCACACACATTCACACTCAGGGCAGTTTTGCATAGCCAGTCCACCTTCTGGCATGTTTCTGGGAGAAAACCTGTACAGGACCCAGGAGAATATACAAAACAAAATATTATTTGCTTAATAAATTGACGTAATTTTTTATTCATTACTCATCAGATTGGTGTTCTAGAATACAATATTTGTTATATAAGTTATAGTAGTTTATTTTCTTAAAAATGTTTTCCATTATTTATATATTTGGGAATTATCCAGGTCTTTTCAAGGCCTCACAAATTCCTTGTGTGTGTAATTTTAATATCAGAAATGCAGATTTCCAAGCCATAACAAAAGACCTGTCTAAGTGATCAGAGAGAGAGAGATTGAATGAAGGGAGGAAGGAATCATGGATGGATGGTCAGATAGATAGATGGATGGATGGATGGATGGATGGATAGATGGATGGATTTTCAGATGGATAGATAGATGGATGGATGGTCAAATGGATCGATGGATGGATTGATGGTCAGACAGACAGACTTTATAGATCCTGTGAGGGAAATTGTTTACTTTTAACACTATAATTAAATGCAGATTTACAAAAGCCACACTGAATATTAAGTAAAGGTGTACAGCATGCGATAACAGTAAATAAAAGAAAAAAGGAGTGTGGTGTGCAAAAATGACAGTGAATAACATAGACAACATACATATGACACACAGTGTGTACAGATGGTTGTGCAGTAGTTTGTTGCTCTGTCACACTGAGGTGTGCTGAGTCCATTCGAAAATGAGCTCTGCTGTTTTTGCAGCTCATCATGAAGGAGGTGGGATGGACTTTCCATCTTTCCATGAGGCAGAGTTGTTCGTTCAGTGATCATCTCCCCACTGACTCAAAAGTTATGTTCAGTGATGGTGATGCAACAGGATTTAATATCCTCATCCACAAGGGCGCAACTAACACTGATGCTGCTCCCTCAGCAGACCACAGAATAGTAGATGGCACTCGTGACCACAGACTGAGAGAAGATATTAAACACTAAACAGTATGCATATTGAAAAACATGGCAGAATAAATTAACCTTGAAGTGTGTGTGTGTGTGTGTTTAGGATTATCTGGCTCACATTATAGACACCAGAAATTTACCCATTAAGCCTGAGCAAGTCTCTTCCCTGTTCGGCAACATCGAAGTCATCTATGAGTTCAACAGGTAAGAAACAACTTCAAATATAATGTTAAAGTAGAGCTGAGAACACTATTTAATTTCAGCGGCATTTTTCCTGCTGAGTTCAATGTTTTCTCTCTCTCTCTCTCTCTCTCTCTCTCTCTCTCACTGTGTGTGTGTGTGTGTGTTGGAGGTGTAAACTTGAGCATAATCATTAGTTTGTTTTAGCCAGCAGGATGTTAAGGTGAGGCAACAGGCTTGATTCGGACATTTGCAGGCAAAGTGCCGTTTACAGCCCCATGTGTTTAAACAGTTGCTTTTCGGCAGGCCGTTAGACCACGTCTGATGTCACCAGGGGCCACAGAAATAGAGAACAAATGTGTGTCTTGCACAGAAAATTCATCAACAATGGATTCCTCCTCCACTTAGAAAGCTCCACTCTGAAACACACATTTTACGAATGTGTCTATACTGAAATATTTGTGATGTCTAAAAGATTAAAGCTCTGCTGCATTGCTGTCTATAGATAGAGATGAAGCAGGCACTAAATCCTCTTTCCATTGTGAGCAGGGAGTCAAATGGCATTATGGGTAACATAGCAAACAATTAATCAAGGCAAAAAATATAATGTTTAAAGCAAAAAACTCATAAAAATAATTAAATCATGAAATAAATCTTTTGCACACAGAAACACGGTAGATTTTCTTAACACTGGGGTTTGACTAAAAAGCAGAATGAGAAAGGGAATTTGGTGAAGGGGAAAAAAACATCACCAGGCCAGAAACCTCAGAGTCTGACGTCAGCTAGTTAAAACTTCAGCAAAGCCACATCTCTAGTATTGATTTCATCCTATGATTTCTGGTGGTTTTGTCTCTATATGTAATGTTAGATATTGTTATATGAGGCAAGATGTTACTGCTTTACCTTATAATAGAAAATCCATATATGAGATCCACAGTCAATTAAATTTCTATTAATCTATTTCTATAATGAGAATTGTACACTAAGTCTGTCCTAAAAATCTGTCTTATTTGTCACTTTCTCTCTGCAGCGAGTTACTACAGTCTCTAGAAATGTGTGACAGTGACCCAGTGGCCATTGCATATTGCTTTGTGCATAAGGTATAAAGTTCAATTTAATTCATATGTTTCATTTCGTGCTACATCTATCGCATCCTGGTTTCTAACCTTATTTTTATTTTTCCATATGCAGAGTGAATATTTTGAAATCTACACTCAGTACTGCACAAACTATCCCAAGTAAGTAAATGGATGAGAGAGATTTTTCATCCCAAGTGATTTTCTATATAGTGTGAGTGGACATATAAACAGTGTTGACAGTAGAGTAGCCATCAGCCGCCTGCGTTTATCCCACTGGTCTCCTTATGTCTTCTTCAATGCACTCTTTTTTTTTTTGGCTGAATAAAAATGTCAGCTTTTTAGGAATGTTATGAGATTACGGCTTTGGTTATGAGAGTCTTTGCTATGCTATTGTGTAAATGTAGTCATGTGTCCTTGCTTGCGCATTAAGCCAATACCTGACGATGCTTATAATGTTTTATCATACATTACATTTATTCAGTTATGTAACATACTGATGCTCTTTTACAACCTATTAGTCCATTTGCCAGGTCTACACCAGAGTGAAAAACAATATATTTGGTTTGTTTTGATTTCACACAGCACGTAATTCAAAATTATATTGAATATATTCAGTAACAACTAATGTGTCTCACCACTGCTGCACAGGTTCATTTCCTAGACAGGAAAGCAACCCAGCTACTGAGGGTTTAACTCTCAGTGCTGGTCCCAAAATTGTAGGGTTGTGTAGGGAAGGGCATCAGACGTAAAACCTGTGCCAAAGTCAAATATATGGATCGGAAGATCCCAAACAGGGAGCATACAAAGGACAATAACAATATATATACACCTCACATTTCTGCAGTGTTATAGTTCTATCCTCTGGCTCACTTTCTGCCTTGAGGGTCAGTTTAGCATCTCTACAGAAAATGTTGCTCACCATCCATAATGCATACCGGATTTGCTTCACCTTCTGCAGTTGTTTTACTTTTTTCTTACTGCAAGTGAAGCACACTAGTTTGCTTGAGCCTGCCCGAGACCTCCTTGCACATACCCGATACGATGGGATGTTTTGGTCTGCACCCAACTGTGACCGTAGTGTTCACACCTGCTCAAACAAATCACACCAAAGCAGAAAACACAAGGGTTCAATTCAGAGTAAACACGATGCACTGCCACTGATAGAGACGACATCTTTTGTCCGGCAAACATCTGTGCATTTTATTTCCCTTTACCAATTTTTATCCTCTCCGTGACTTCTTTTTCAGCTCAGTAGCTACACTTACAGAGTGCATGAGGAACAAGATGCTGGCTAAGTTCTTCCGGGATCGTCAGGCATCTCTCCAGCATTCCCTCCCTTTAGGTGCCTACCTGCTGAAGCCTGTGCAGAGGATTTTGAAATATCATCTCCTATTACAGGCATGTACCGCTTCATGCCCTGACATAGAAGCATTTTTTACACAGACAGCAGTGCTGAAATACACTTGACAAAATAAATGTTTGCATAAACATAGGCTAAATAAATTTAAAGAGGTCATTTTAATAATAATAATTAAGAGACAGATTGATTTATTTTATTTTCTATCACAGATTTTCCATGGCTCAAAAGTTTACATACTGTACACTTTGTTGGTATTTTTTTGGTGGCATTGTCTTTTAATTGCTTAACTTTGATCAAATATCTGGGGTCACCTTCCATAAGCTCCTCACAGTACTTCAGACTTGTGACTCAGATATGCTGTTTCACTTCAGTCCTTAAGTTTACAGTAGGATTCAGGTCAGGGCTGTGTCATGATCACTTTAAACCACTTTATTACAGCATTGGAGGTATGTTTGAGATCAGTGTTCTGCTTTAATTGCACCATTTGTGAGTTTTAATTTCTTGGCTTATGTCTTGAGGTGTTGCTTCAGAATTTCTAGATAAACCCCATGGGACTGTTACACTTCAGATAAAATACCCCCACAACATGATGCTGCCATCCCCATGCTTCAAATTTTGTATGGTGATCCTTGGATAAAACAATCCTTTACATATATATATATATATATATATATATATATATATATATATATATATATATATATATATATATATATATATAGACGTGATCATTATATTTGATTTTTGTTTCATTTGACTAAGAACACTTCTCCACAATGTCGTGTCTTGGTCCTAGTGACCACTTGCAAAATTCTGTTTGGCTTTTTTTTAATGCCAGTCTTAAATAAAGAGCTTCTTCCTTTACATGACCATGGTGTTGTAGGACTCTCAAACTCCTTTGTTGTTTTGGGGTTCAGTTTGTAACAAGGTTCTTTTTTAATCCCTGGGATTTCATTTGTGCCTTTCACTTTCCCTTAATGATGCAGTATTTCTGTGGTCTCTAGATTTTTTTGTTTATAAAGATACAAGTGGTACCTTCAGTTTTTTTGGAAATTGCTCCTGAGGTGATTAACTTTTTTTTTCCTGAACTCTTGGTTGAGTTAGATTTCCCATGGGAAAAAAAAACGCCGGCTCTTAAGTCTATTCTTAAATACAGCCTCAGGTACACTTCCATTACTTCCTGATTATGTCAATTGATCAGTTAGAAGCCTCTAACTGTCATTACATAAATTCCAGAGTGTCTAAAAAGACCGTCTACTTGGTGTATGTAAACTTTTGTCCCACTGGAGTTCTGCTTTTAGTGAATTAAAGCAAAGATAACAAAAAATAATTCATTTTAGTGAATTAAAGCAAAAATAGACAGAGGTCTCTAATCAATTTGTTTCAGTTTCATCAAAGTAGATACGCTAGTTGACTTGCCAAAAGAAAGATATTATAAAATGTCTGGGCTTGACTGAGATGGAATATCTTTAGCCTAGACATATACATATTTTTGGCTTGAGTTATGTCAGTTGTCAGCCACACATCAAACATCAACAGTTCAAGAGAGGGAAGCAAACAGATTTGACTGTCTGTTTAAATAAAGTAGGACAGAATTGGCCCCCATCTGGATGCCACTTCACATTACAGCAGTCTGTTAAATCTGCATGAAACCGTGACCTGACATAAAATCCTAATTAAATAGCCCTAAAATAATTGTTAGATTGAATAGACTTGACTTCATATAATTCTTATAAGAATTATATAGTCCAATAAGCTTAATATGAATTTTCATCTTGGGCAATAACACGAAAGCTAGAACCTTAGTCTTGCATCTTATTTGTAGCTTTTTCCTGTTTCACGTCATTTCAACACATGCACATGTCAATCACCTGTCCCTTCCTTGCACATCTCGGACTATTTCAGTAACCAGTCTGACTGAGCTCTGTTTACTGACTATTTTTATGCTGCTTGTGTTGTTTTAGGAAATCGCCAAACATTTTGACCCTGAGGAGGAGGGCTATGATATAGTGGAAGAGGCTATAGACACCATGACAGGAGTGGCCTGGTACATCAATGACATGAAGAGGAAGCATGAGCATGCTGTGAGACTTCAGGTGAGCAACAGTTTGCCTTTGCCTTGCGTTTATCACGGGTAATTCTCAGTAAACCTGTAGGAATTGCTTACTGATTAGAGATACACTACAGGAAGTCTTTGAAGGCTACTACATTTCCTACTACAGATAAACCATTGCAAAATCTAGGCTGGCATTTGGTATTTCAGTAAACAGTAATGCTGACAGTAACTAAATCTCAGTTTCTTTTCCAGTGTAAACGTACTGGATTGTGCTTTTTTTCACTGGTTTACAGAACAACTTACAAACACCTGTTTTTGTTTGGTACAAAGTCACACTCTAAACCCGAAGCATTCGGACTACCTCTCCACAGTGAACTACTAGGAAACCATTGGGAGCTCTGATTGTGTCTGACACCAACTCTACTGCAAACGATCAGACATTGTTAAACTGTTACAGTCATCATACCAAACTTGGATACCAAACCATATGGGGCTGTATAGCAATGAACAAGCAGACATTACTGCTAAGGAAGGGAATCACAACTCACCATCAGACATCAAACTAATAATAAGCTCTCAAAAACGTGGTATTGGAATTGGACCAGTGCATTTATGACAGACTACACAATGTCAAGTCTGTTACAAACAAAAGACAAGTCTTTGGCTTTCCCTTTGAATCCAGAACCCCAACATGTGAAGTGGTAACTTAGTGGTTAAGGTGTTGGGCTGGTGGTCGTAAAGTTAAGAGTTCTGAATCCCAGGATCACCAGGTTGCCACTGCTGGGCCCTTGAGCAAGGCCCTTAACCCTCAATTGCTCAGTTGTATAAAAATGAGATAAAAATGTAACTCGTTCTAGATAAGGGCATCTGCCAAATGCCATGAAATGTAAATGTAATGTGATTTCTGTTAAACAAGAATGATCACTAAACATATATTAACAACTGTTATGCTCTTAGAGATTCTAGACAACGCTTTTACCCAGAAAATACGTATTTCCCATAAATAAGTCTTCCAAAATGTTCTTATCAAGTATTAAAGTGAAGGACCTCATATAGCTGCTGTTGTTGGCACAATTATAATACTCTAAGGTTCTATTGAACCTTACTACTTACTAATACTTAATACTAAAATATCTCACTTTACCTACCTTGATCCTGCCTGCCATGAAAATAGCCACTGATGCTGGCATGGCATTAATAGAATAATAAACAATAGCTTTAATTGAACTTTTCACAGTGTAGTGAAAGATATTTTAATATTGACTCTTCACTCAGTGTTTCTCATTGGACTATGGAGATTTGCACAACCTTTTTTTCATACAGTCCAGCAGCTCATGCCATGATAACAACATTCTCATCTCAGTTAGAGACACAGTATCATTACAAAAAAAATCATGTGCTTTACTACCTGCCCTACATGTGATAAACTTATGTGAAAGGCTACAAGCGTTCAAAGCAGCAAAGAAGTTTGCCTCAGATTCTGAAGTCTCCAGTTGTATATTTGTTCTGTATGTGTAGAACCCAATTGGACATGGGGTGGGGTTGAAGCTTGTGACCATTAGAGGTTCATTACAGATAATTATACATGATTACAAACAGAATTACGAGGAAATGCAGCCACTGATTTGATCTCTAAGTGGATTAAATAAATGGCCAATTAGTAAAAGACACAAACTTCATCCAAGCACGACCTTCATGTTGGATACAACAATGGCATAAACACAAGGCACAATATGATTTTTTATTTTTTTGCTGTGCAGAGCAGATGTTCCAGTTGTTTTTTTCTTTGTTCCAGATGTCTTTGTCAATCTTCCTTTGATGGAAAAGGAACAAAGCTCAGAACCCAAAATTTTATTTTCTCCAGTTGGTGTCATAGGATATTTTATTTAGCTCTGATTCTGTTATCTTTGAGTTTAGGTTGTAATTAAACAACCTGTACCTTTTACAGAGAGTGTGAGGGTGGGTGACCTGTGTTCTCACACATGACCGTTCCTCTACACACTCACTTCACTGTTCCTCTATAGTGTTAATCCCATACCAGTATCCCTAATAATTTGAGAGGTTACCAGCATGCAATGTTTTAAGTATAGCTTTCATTTCAGTCAATGAACTCATGGCTGGAGTTAAAGCCTGGAGTTATAATGCATTCTAAAGGGAACTTGTATCTTATATTCTTCAGGAGATTCAGTCCCTCCTCATCAACTGGAAAGGGCCTGACCTCACTACATACGGTGAGCTCGTCCTCGAAGGAACCTTCCACGTCCACCGCGCGAAGAACGAAAGAACACTGTTCCTTTTTGACAAAATGCTCCTCATCACCAGGAAGAGAGGAGAGCATTACGTCTACAAGACCCATATAATGGTACGTGGAAGTCTGTAATTGTGTGGTCATGTTTTCTTTTTATTCCTGCAATGTTTTTTGCCAAGATGTCAGTGTTTAGTTAGAACAAATCCTAGTGTAGTAGGTTTCTCCTCTACAGAAAATGTAAACCAAACCAATTGTAGAAAATATCTGTTTGTTGGTATATTGCCAAGTGATAAATAAGCTTCCAAAAGCTTTTCCTGCCTTCCAGATGGAGATTATATCTGCTTATGTACTCTACGGATTAATTATAGTTAAGCAGTTTCCTCTCATTTCCTATTAACATCCTCATTTTCTAATTCACTGCAAAAAAAAAAAAAACACTCTGTTTTTCTGATCCTAAAGCTCCTAGAAAGCTTAAGTTAGGATACTCAGGGCTAAGAGCTGTCGGGTAAAAAGTAAAGTGCAAATGAAAGGTGTTAGCTATTCTCATGACCTCGCTTCTCGTGTTTTATGAATTCTTTTCAGTGCTCCACTTTAATGCTGATTGAAAGTGCCAAGGACTCTCTTCGCTTCAGCGTGACGCACTACAAGCATCCTAAACAACCTCACACAGTACAGGTCTGTACAACTATTCTCATATTATTCCCATGTCTATCAATGAATAAGCAGAAATTTGGATTGTGTAATTTTTCATTTGCTTTTTTACAGGCCAAAACTGTGGAGGAGAAAAAACTGTGGGCTCATCACATCAAGCGGCTGATTCTGGAGAACCATCATGCCATCATTCCGCAGAAAGTAGGCAACCTGAACATGAACGATATGTAATGTGTAATGATTTATTACGTATGATCTCTAAGATGCATCTTGCACTCTTATTGCTTTTAGGCCAAGGATGCTATTCTGGACATGAGATCTGATTGTGAGGTTTTTTTTTTTTGCATTACATTACATTTCCTTCATTTGGTAGATGCCCCGGAGCGAATCTCTATCTCATTTTATACAACTGAGCAATTGAGGGTTAAAAGGCTTTTGTTGGGCCCAGCAGTGGCAGCTTAGTGGACCTGGAATTCAAACTCACAACCTTCCAATCAGTAGTCCAATTCCTTAATCACTAAGCTATGAAATCCCTCTTTACATGATGCAGGACTTAAACTTGAACATACAGTTTATGTACAGTACAATACATGAAATGTAAATCAAGATTTGAATTTTTTCATGTCTGCTTGCCTGGTGCTTTAGGCCCAGTGAAATATCGCTACAGTCCTGAAAGACAAAACAAGGGTGAGGACCTTCTAATGGCAGGACTGAAAGAACGAAGACGATCAGGTAAGCCTTTGACTTTTCTTACATAATTTTGCCTGTCTGGAAGATTTGTTCAGTTGGATTGTCCTGATTTGTCTTTGTGATATGATTTATCGATGTTTGCGATATGATTTTGTTATTGTTTAGGTTTCATTTGCCCCTCCCTGTTAGCTCATTAGCTCACTGGGGTTTTTCTTTTGTCTTTTTATTTTTAACTTCAATCTGATATTAGTAAATGTCTCTAATCATGCTGTGTATACTGTATATTAGTTTGCATGTTGTTTCACATTTCTAGTTTGAGTGTCTTGTTTCTCATTAGTCTTGTCATTTCACAGCATTTTCTTCCTGTTAAGTTCTGTATTATTTTATTTATTCCTTCATACATTAGTATCCTAGTGCATTGCTCTGTACTTTGAGTCTGTACATTAGTAGTATGCTGTGTTTCTTTTATTATGCAGACAGACAGCACTGTGGGAAAATTCTGAACATGTATCTCAATGTTTCACATATGACATAATGACATCATTTGTTTTAATGAATTTAATGAACTAACTGCTCATTTTCTCTTTTTTGTTTTCATTAATAGAGCCATTTAACAGAGTTAAGCAGAACATGCGAACTACAAAAGGTAATTTGCCCTATTTTTCCCCTCCATGGTGAAGTGACCTCTTATGTACATTTCAAGTACACTTCTAAGAATCTCCTTAATTTAAATATTTGGAATGAATCCATGGTGTCTTTCATTTTGTACAGATTTTAGGGATCCTCACTATAAATATCACAAACCAACCTGTAGACCAAGTGATGGTACCAGGATTTTCCAGTTAGCTAATCATCAGCAAATAAAACAAAAGAAGGTTCAAAACAGAAGTCCTCCATTCTTATCATTAGCTTAGAAACCCTGCAGAGCCACCATACTTGCCCGTTGTGATCAGGAGATGCGTGCTCGCCCCTTGCCGTCTTCCTCTTGTCTGCTTGGCTTCAAAGCCTTACAGTATCCAAGTGGTCTCTCCATTAGATCAAAGAGCACATCCCCCATCCTCCAGCCTAACACATAATGATGTTAATTATGGAGCCCATCAGCAAGGGCCTTTGTTTTGCGTCAGCTCCTTTCAGTCTGTAGGCTTGTTTTGGCCTTAGATCACTGGTTCCCCTATTATGTATTCTAATTTGCTGATAATGAAAAAAAGTCTTTTTTTTCTTTTCCCTCCATGGGTCTCTCTCTCTCTCTCTGTCTCTCTCTCTCCTCTCTCTCTGTTGAGAAAAAAACACCATGAGTGAAATGTTTTTATACCTAGAGTAAATCTGATTTAATTATGAGCTTGGTGCTCAAAATAGAAATAGCAGGTCACAAAATAAATATTTTAGATGATTAGTTGTTGGATGTTGTCAAAGTTACCACTATTACATTGCTTTTGAGCCATTTTAAATGATTTCTTTTTCTTTCTCTTTCATTTGCATTACCCTGTTACCAACTTTGTTCTTCACATCATCCTCTAGAAACCCTTAAGGTAAGCCTTTACACAATTTAATTATTAAATATTGTTTTTGGGTTTTTTTGCCAAATCTAGTATCTCTGTTTAAAAAGTTGGGGGTTTTTTTGTGCATGTGTCTGTGTGATCTGAAACGGTATAGTTTAGAACAGCATATATGGATTTGCCCATAGTACTTGCTTTCACCATTAGCTCAAACCCCATAGCATGCACCAGCAGCCTTTGTGCACCCCTGTAACTGTGTCTTTACACTCCAGCATGCTGACAGCATGGGTACACTGCTGTCAGACAGCAGCCAGAGTTCCCTGCAGGCTGCAGCTAGCGCTTCCACCTTGAGTTCCACCGTGGACGAAGCAGAGACCGAGAGGCCCGTCACTGAAGAGAGCACGAGCGGATGGCTTTCCCTGGACTGGCTGAACGTGAACGGCCTTGAAACCTGTCAGCTAGAAACGCCATTCCGTAGAGAGACCGAGGAGAAGGTGGAGACGCTAGAGAAGGTGCAGACACGAGGCAGAGAAGACGAAGATGAAGAGATTGTGGTGAAAGACGAGCAGGTAGCTGACTTTGCCAGCTCAGTGTTGGCTGCCATCTCCTGCTGGCGCTATAAGGCCAGGGCTTTGCTTTTCACACGGGTCGCAACGGTGAGCCTCACTGTCACTATCTGCTTTTTTCCCTTCTTCCCTCTGCTAGGCATTGTCACTCCACTGCTATTCCATTCCATGTCACTCCACTGCTCCAGCCAAGTTGCTCTCTCTTGCATGCTGCATCTAATGTCTGCTTTTGGATGGCGCTCAGCTTCGCACTTGCATGGCTCTCTGCATTTTTTACTAATCTAAAAAGGATTTAGAACACATGTCTTTTTCAGAGGTATATACAAACTTTCTGATACATACAAAGTAGTTTGTATCTCAGCATTTCAGCCATATGGTTTTCTCTTGTGGTTGCCATGTTGGGAAAACTCACTTTACTTATAAACGGTACTTCCGGAATAAACGGTAATTCAACAGAGCCAATAAAGTAGACTGATATTTATGTACATCCCCTAATCTGCAAATTCAACTTAAACTCAAAATATACCACAATTCTATTTTCCTGATATATTATTATTTCACAACCCTTTTCCCTATTTTGGATAGCCTTAAAAGCATATAAGAGCACAGAAGCTTACCAGTTCTTCACGTCTGGCTGGGTAAAGCATCCCAACCTCGTTTTTCATTAAGAGGAGAATGATAGAAATGCTTGCCTCTGAGATAAACTTTCCAGGTTTCTCATAACATAGCTAAGCTCTGCATTACTGCTTCTGCTCAAGATGTAGGTGGTAAAGTCTAAAAGGGCAGTCGATTATCAGCAGAAATGAAACCGCTTTTTTGTCAGTCTTCAGTCCTCACAGTGTGATGTCACATGAAACACAAGGGTATGTGGTCAGCACTCTGTGTGTCTGCAGTGTGACTCATTCTGCTGGCAGCTTGCTTGGGCTGTTTACACAAGCCCCTGGAACAGCATTAAGATAACTTTCTGCTCTAATGATGATTAAATTTGTTCAATCTGCTCAGTTATTGGCTGCGTATAGGTTTTTTGTCCTGGTTTGTGAATTTGGTGCTTGAAGGTGTTTATTTTCCATGTTATAGCACTTGCTTGATATTGATGCAGAAATTCAGTGGCTTTAGGGGTGAATCATGACTGGTCATGCTGTTATAGGAAAATAATTAGACAGGGTGTTGATGCGTCCCATCACGAGGCACTGCAAAGGTGATTATTTTCATACAAAAGCATTTGCTAAACGTTTTTGTTCCACAGCGAATTTTGCTTGTGCTTTTTTTTTTTGAACCTATAGATACATTAAATGATAAATTACTTCCTGTTATCACTTACATTATAACAGTTATAAACAGTTGTTGCCTCATCGGCCTCATTTGTTTTTCCACGCTCGTGAATTTAATAATACAAAAATCTCAAAACTGGAACGTTTACGGAAAATGACAGAAAATGTCACTTAAGACCTCAAGAATTATACATTGTTAAATATTATTATTATTATTATTATTATTATTATTATTATTATTATTATTATTATTATTATTAGATATGGATTACAAAGTGCGTCTGGCAAGATGATGTTACTATAGAAACAATGATGTATTGGAACTGGTCATTTGAAGGTGGAACTAGTGTCAGAGCTGCTGTTAAATCAAATGAATCAACATTGCTCTTCTGAACAATCAGATTAGACAATTCAACAGCACTCTTATAATAACTATTCTCATAAGAACTTTGAGAGATTTATTACAGGAGGTCAGGTCTGTTTGGAGTACCGTGCTCAGTCTGAATTGTTAATAGCACTTTGGGTACATACGAATTAGATTCTGTGATTGAAGGTTGGCTTCAAAGGAAAATTTCACTGTCAAATTTTTTGGAGGTGGGAGATGAGGGGGAGGTCCAGGCTGTATTCAGACTAGCTCTTAGCTTCCCATAATCAATTTCACCAAAGGTTTCCGGTATGTTTTGATTGTAGCCCATCACAAAGGCAGTTTCTAAAGGTCAACAAAAAGCACCGAAGCTTTTATACGAATTGCCGCCGTTTATAATGGATGAAATCGTGCTCAAAGAGCGTACACTCCAGATCAGATGGGACCGAACATGCCTCAGTTCAAGCACATTCAAATAGGACTCTGAAAATAATATTTGACTGTTCTTCTATTTCTCTTGCTCCTTTTCTACATTCAAGAATAGAGATGGGGAACAGGCTATGGAGGAGAATGAAATAGTGGAACCTAAGAGAAGCCGATCCCCTTCTGAAGAAGACCAGGAAGAGAATTCAGCTGAATGTGAACAGGTGAGATGAACTGCATTACATAGCACTGCTTCACTAAACACTTTTCTTCTTCTTCATATTATTACTATCATCGTCATCATTATTATTATTGTTTCTTTAAAGCATGTGACACATACTGGATGAAAGAGCTTGCAATCCTTGCAAAATGGCCAAAACCCCCCACTATTGTTACTGCATTATTATTTCACAGCTCAGTGGTTCTCCATGCAATCCATTCAGTTCCAATCCTGAGAGAATTTTGCATGTTTTCCCCCTATCTACATGGGTTTCCTCTGGATTTTCCTGTTTCCATAGGTAGATTGGGCACTCCTAGATACGAATGTGTTCTTAAATGGACTGATGTCTCATTCACAGTGTGTTCTGGCCTTGCTCCAGATATTCCTGGGATAAGATCTGGTTCCGCTGCAACCCTGACGAATATAAACAGTTTACCGATGATGAATGAATGATCTACTGTAGTACAAATGACTTTTATCTTGTGAGCATTGTTAAGCTAATTGCAAATGATGAATATTGACAGAATGTATGTTCATATCTTTTTGTCCTAATCCAATGAGTCTCTTCCAGAACAAGTAATTGATTTTCCTTCTGCACACTAGGACTCTTCTGAGGATCATCGTTCACAAGTCATTTCTCTGACTGGACAAGAAGACGAGGAAGGAGAAGAAGCAGGACAGCAGCAGTCTCACATTAACCCTCAAGACAAAAGCAGAGAGGGTGAAGAGATTGTGGTGGGAAGCGTACAGTCACTGTCCACAGTCCAAAATGAGATACAACTAGAGAACGAGAGCACTCAATCCAAAGCAAACCTTTTAGATGTTGAGGACCTGGGAGAGGAAGAAGACGAAGATGAAGAAGAGGAAGACGTGTCATCGGGAACTGAACCGAGGAGCATCTTGCCAGCATCTGTTCTAGACAAAGCCAGTGTCATTGCTGAACACTTTACTAAGAGCCACTCTCGGCAAAGCAGTCTGGCAGCTGATGACATGTTCTCTGTAGGTTGCACTTCATCTCAGACAGATAGTAGGAGAAGTAGCGTGTTCAGCCTCAATGCTGAGCCGCTGGACAAAGAGAAGACTCAAGAGATGAACTGTTCCTCCCCTGACCCAGTTACTTTTAAAATTGTATCTGAATCTTTAGCTTTAGCCACACCAGGTACTCACCTGGTCACACCAGACCAAAGGCCACAAACAAAACCAGATACTCTCTCCAAAAAGGACAGAATGCTCATCCATAAAATCAAGCAATACTATGAGCATGCTGAGCAACAGGATGAAAATTTCAGCATCAAACGCAGGGAAAGCCTCTCTTACATTCCTCCAGGGCTAGTCCGCAATCTCAGCCAACAGATCAACAGCATTCCCGCTGAAGAAGATGCGGCAAATCATAGGAAGGCCTCAAAAATAACAAGGCCAACTTCTTGGGCAGTTTTTGATCTTCCAGGTCTGGAGAAAGAGAAGAATTCTGAAGAGGCCATGGACACAGAGACTCTGTCTATTATAGACAGAGAAGAAGCTATGGTTACACCTGATGTAGTTGCTCAGGCAACTGATAAAGATGAGGATTTCCAATCCTCCTCTGAGATGGTGAGGGTTTGGCAAGACATGGAGGTTGAAATCAGTGGTGCTTCTGAGGAGCCTCAGGAAGCTTTTGAAGATAACATGAATGGCACAGTTACCAACCCTACCCAGAATCAAAAGGGACAGGAGAGCTCTTATATGGACCACGGTGAACATCTGGTAATATTAGAGGAATTTGACAACAGCAAGGCTGGAAATGGGACATCAACACCTTCACCAGTGGGGAGCAGCTTATACAGTGATCAGAAGCTCCAAGAGATACAGAAGATCAAACATGTTCCTAAACCCAAGATTGTCTCCCTGAGGTCAAGTTCAGAAGAAGACCTAACGTTGCAAGATATGGATAAGATGAAGAACAAAGTGTTCCATCTAGCTAGGCAATATAGCCAGCGTATTAAGAACAACAGGCCTGCAGTGAGACAGAGAGCAAAAGTGTCAGAGAGCAACGTCGGCCACAGAACGCTGTCTTCTGTGGTGGAAGACAAAAGTCCAGAGAATGAGATGGGTAAGAAATTTCACATGAGTCATATGAATCATTTTTATATTTCATATAATATAACTATATATTAATGAACTGGAGTTTTCTATTTTTATGCCACTGACATTTGCTTTTTTAATTGACAAAGTTCCTTATTTATTTGTAATGGATAATTTAACACTTTCTATAAATATGTTTAGGTATGCAGAGCCTGACTCTATCACTTGGTTCATGTGAGCACACAGACTCCAGTTCATCATTGAGCTCCTGCTCCCTGGGCAGTCCTCAACTTCAGTCTACTTTCAGACCACAAGCTCTGGAACTACAAAGTCCAGTCTACACTGAAAGCTTTAATTGGCCAGATGTGAGAGAGCTGCGTTCCAAATACTCACGACCAAATCCTCAGTTAGTCTCAATTAATCGCAGTTGCTCAGTCCCAGAGCAAATACTTGAGGTTGGACGAAATAATCCCACGGCCCGGCGAACCTGCTCCTGCTCCTGTTCCAGCCCAGTTTGTGACCGTATGGACCCCCACACAACATCAGTTAAAGACACTGCCACTACCCACTCCACAGACAAGGGACCTGCAGGACAGGGTGTGGTTAAAATGTGCAAAAGCAGTTCTTTGGACCACATGATGGGGCCGCTTCATTTAAAACAGCAAACAAACCATACAGACATCTCAAGGAACTATTACATATCTGGCCAGGCCACCCTTCCCAATGAAAACAAGATCATTGTAGTGGAAAGGTTTATTAAGACAGAAAATAATGGTCTGGCAACAGGTGAAGAGAAGAAAGAACAGCTCTATGAAGACCAACTAAAGTGTCTGGACAGTGATGAAACATGTAGACTGAGGTCGTTTGAAAAAACAGAGAACAGCCAACACGGTTTAGTCAAAAACCTGCGGGAGAAGTTCCAAAACCTTAGTTCATGCACGTAAATGTTCTTGAAAGCTGCTTTCAGACTACCCACTATTGTATATTAATGCACACAGAGGCCCAGTGTTTTTTTCTTACAAAGATGTCTAAGCATAAAGTCTTTTGACATTGTGGCAATATGCCATACATGCTCATTATATAGATTGTATGTTGTTATGAACGGAGTGCTCAGGCCTTTAAATGAGCACATTTATATGATTTTGCTGTATTAATTGAATTCAGTGGTAAAAAAAGAACATTTATAAACTCAGACCTCACCTGATATATTTATGAAATTTGACATTTTGATGTGTAATTAGTGTATATTTGCAGTTTTGCAAGTTTGTTTATATATATATATATATATATATATATATATATATATATATATATATATATATATATATATATATATATATAATGTGTGTGTGTGTGTGTGTGTGTGTGTGTGTGTGTGTGTACAAAAGCTTTTGGTTACTGCCTACATAACGTGACACTGGTAAGCTTACTCAGGATAGATTTACCTCTGATATGCTATTTCAAGAGGTGCATCATTGCTAGCATTTCCGTTTTGTTTTTTTCCAATGTACTCTGTGTATCTGTTCTCTGAAGTTTCAAGTAGCTGTATCTCTACAGCGATCTAGTACGTATGGAACTATGGTCAATTATATGGCCTATGGGTATGGATGATAGCTTGTAATATTGAGCGATTGCAGCAGAATTGTGCTTGTTGTATATTCTCATAAAGCTGTCACTTCCCGGTAACAATAAATCAGCAAAGGGATGGTTCGAATTAAACTTTAGTGGACAGAGTTGGGGATGGATGCACTTTGATCCCAGATATGCATTTATTTGTTTGTTTCTGTCCAAAATATTCCTGTGATAAAATCTACTGTAATTTTATGTATAATCTTTATGATTTATTTAAAAAATGCATACTGTATGATTAGGCAATTTTCATTTTGTTTTAATTTTACAATTATTCATTACTGGGGCATTTTATATTATTATTACATTAAATTCAGTGTTGCTTTAGAAAAATGTGAAATACAATCATTACCGTTCATCTTGCACATACAGTATTACATAGATAAATAGATATGTATGTTAGATTGTAGAATAAATACTTAGGTATTGCTCATTTTGCTGGTACTAACTAAACTCATTTGTAGGTTTCTTTAGAATTCATTACCTTGGACTTGTGTTTATGTGTATCTCTGTCTGATGCTACATTCACACACACTGTACTATAAAGTTATCAGTAGGAGATCCTACTAATGGGTGCAATAGTAATAATGTTTATCACTGGATGGCACAATTTCACTTGACAAAAAAACGGTGTTCTTCCTGCTATAAGGAAACATTCTGGTGGAAGATTTGGTGCTTGTATTTAAAATTCAGCGGTGTATATATGCATCATTATATAAGATGTAGGAGAAGCAGTGTGTGCCATCTACTGTCTTCACTCCCATTGGATGTTTCTGCACCAAGTCGCTCCATTTTTGCATAAAGTTCAACTTTTAAGCTCTCAACTTTGTAAAATCCGTGGACACGCCCACATTTAGTAACCATCGCTGTCCCTCATGTCAGTGGAAGTTGCCAGTTCTCGCTGATAATGAATGATCTCTGTTCATTTTGAGTCATTGTATTTGGGAATATAGCATAGTATGGGAAGCATGGGAAGTAAGAGCATCACCCAGTTCCTAGTGAATAAGCAACAAAATTAAAGCGCATTAAAGTGTGTGAGAGGAACAGAAACAGTTCATATCTAAAGAAGAGCAGAACACTGCTTAGTTCTAGATGAGGATGAATCCCAAAAGTTGGGAAAAAGTGCTTTGAGATGTGTTTTAAAGGAAATTTCAGCGGCTTTGTGGAAATGAAAAATGGAGCCATCAGCATGAAAGACACGTCACCCATGAAGCAAAATCTAACCCCAGGTTTAAAAATATTGCACTAAATTATACTCTATAAGGACTAGTCACACATATATGCTTGTTGAACAACCCATTCCAGATTACTCCTCCACTCATCTGGAAAGGTGTTCCACTATATTTTGAAATGTGAATGTGATTTTTGTTCATTCAGCCACCAAGAGCAGGTAAGGCACTGATGGCACTGAGGAGGTCTGGGGTTTAGTCACTGTTCCAGTTAATCCCAAAGGTGTTCATCAGGGTTGAGGTCAAGTCTCTTTGTGGGACACTCGGGTTCTTCTACACTAAACCTTGTCGAACCGTGTCTTAATTGCTAGCTGTGCATGCTGGAACAGGTTTAGGCCTCTAGAGATTTTGTGCTCATAATCTTGTGGCAACAGTTTGGTGAAGAAATGTGTATGACCTGTGGTGAGGTGACAACATACTGTTGGTCATATAGCATATTATGAGGTAGGTAATCAGTGTAAATTAAAGACAATGGATCTAAGAACTGTGTTGCTATGTGGAGTGTTTTAGGTGGTTAGCCAACTAAAAAGAGCACTGCAATAATCCTGGAGTAACCAAAGATTCTGCAGGAAAATCTCAGATTTTATCTACTTAATATGTTTTTACTTTTTTGTGCATGCTTTGGCCAAATGTAAAAGTGGTACACACACAAGATCAGGGCATGCTCCTGATGAGATGGCGGTTGTGGTCTAGGAGGATCAGTGAGATCCTGGACCCACTGCACCAGCGTAAGGGCTGCCAATGGTTTGACAATGGATTTGACAGTGGATTTCATCCCAGTACCTAACAGCAGTAAGAGTACTGTTGGCTAACAAGTGGAGGTCTGCCTGACCTATATCCTCTATACTCCATACTCCATGGAACTGTGCTGGGAGACGCACCAAACCACCTTGCGATGGCATGTATGGAGGGGCTGGACAACCTGTGCAGTGTGATTGGGTTACTGCCTTCTGCTGCAAGTGCCCTAAGAAATCAAAAAACTAGAGTCTGTGACCTACTGAACCAGTGTTAATGTATTCATTGATAAGAGACTCTGGATAACACTCTGGATAAGAGTGTTTGTGAAATGCCAGAAATGTAGAGACAAATCAGGCAGGTAGGATAAGGAGAGAGCAACTGTCTGTTGCATATATCCATAAAGTTTAATTGACTTGTTATACTCTGATGATTGTGTTACCTTATATTTGAGCAGTGTATATATACATAATATTATATTTAAAACTGAAGGAGTTAGCGCTAATGTGCCAGTGAATCCGGACCCAAGAGTGCCATGTTATTTGTACATGCAGATCAGAGATACTGGAGGAGAAAATGGAGGGGGTTTAGGATTAGCACAGTGAATTTCCATAAAAAGTGTCTTTGCCTTAAAAAAAAAAAATTGAGAACCATTGGTTAAATCTAATCTCATCAGATGTATATGGGTGTATATGTTTAAGCTTTATATTGGGATCAGTTACATTTCTTTCATCTAAAATATCAGTAATTAGTATTTTATAACGAATGTGGACAAACTGGTGAAACAGGGTTGCTAAGAACAGCATTAGCTTAGTCGTCCCTATAGAGTAGATAGTTTGATCTATCAATAATTTAATAATTTATTCCTCCTAGAGGGGAATTTACCTATTACAGCAGGACAGAGTTAGATGTATACTAAACATAATTTTACATTATAAATGAAACCTTAACAAGAAAGAAAGAAAGAAGGGATACAGCACAGGGGTGTGATGTAGTAGTGCATTGGATTGTAAAGAGTATAGACATAAGCAGCAGACTTGAGTGGATTTCAAGTGGCAGTGTAAACATTGTAAACAGCAGTAAAATGAACAGAGATTAAAAAAAAAAGGGGAACAATGAATAGACATAAATGACAGAGCATATAGATAGGAATAGTGGATGGTGATAAAATACAACTATTGTCCAATGAGCTTATCCTGAATCAGGCTGACTCAGTGCACAATAGTGTAAGGCACAGTGATGAGCTCTCGTACAGTGTGATCGCTGTTGGTACAAACAACATCCTGTACTGTTCATTTCTATGCCGGTGCTCATCAAGTCTTCCGCTGTTTAAGTAGTCATGGAGGGAATGCTGTTTATTGTGCAGAATGGCTGAGATTTTACTGAGTTTCCTATTTTCCACCACCACCTCAAACCCATCCAGAGAGCAGACCAGGTCTGAGTCCTTCACATCTCCATCTCATTTATGTCTTACCTTTACCACAGTAACAGAAAATATATCAAATCTCTGCAGATAACCTGTGAGTGTAAGAGTTTACATGTTCTCCCTGTTGCAAGCTCCAGGGGTTTCCTTTGAGTACTCTGGTTTCTTTTCAAAAATCCAAAGATGTGCTGTGATTGACATCTCTAAATTGTCCATAGTGTGTGTGTGTGTTGGATTGTGCACTATGATGGCTTGGAACCCCATCCAGGGTGACCCCCCCACCCCCCATTTTGTGCTAAGCAAGTGGATTAGAGCATGCATTAATTCATGGTTATGAAATGACTTATTTGTGGAACTTTCCAGGAAAACAAGCACATCTGGGAAGTACTTGTATTAATATCTGCTTGTTTACATTGTGCCTGACTCCTCCCATGCTAATGATGCAGGCTGCATGCTGTGAAGTGCAGGATGCTTTACTCCGAGCTCAAGTGCGCGTTTGGAGAGATGATGGCTGACCATGAAGCGCAGCTGCTAGTACATGGACAGTAGATTACAATAGACACGCAGGTTTGTGGCAAATTTAGCACAACTCAACGCAGCAGTAGTCACAGTATCCTCCCGAGGAACTTCTTCATTGTTCTTTCAGCGGTTGTTTAGGATGGGTTGTGCTATCTCAGGGTTGGGTCTGGTGCCCAAGAAAACGACGGAAGCCGCGAGCGAAGACGAAGCGCCGGATCTGACCAGTGAACAGATCGACATGATCAAGGAGTCGTGGAAAGTTATTCAGGAGGATATTGCCAAAGTTGGGATAATCGTCTTTGTCAGGTGAGAAAATGTACAATTCCCTTTAAAAATAGTCATTCTTACATAAAATACAAAGAATTAGCGATAAAAATGTAGAAATGTATTTATATAGTAGGCTTACACACAAACAATCGTTTCTTCTGATTTCTGTTATCTTTTAGCTGGACAGTAAATGACCTTTTCTCCAGTGCTCCTCTGGGAATAGCTCAGACATATTGTTTAAAACAGTTTGGTTGTTCCTTGATCATTTTAAAGATATCAGGATCAGTTTACATCTTTTTATACAACTTGCCCCTGAGGATTGTGTTTGGAACAGTGATGCTGTACATTCACTTCAGCACTATTTTATTTCTACAGCACTTTCAGCAATGGACAATGCCTTTAGATTTACATTTAGATGATCATTTATAGATATAGATGATCATTTATAGAATCATTATCATTTTTAGATTTATATTTATCTTTAATGAGTGAGCCAGAGCCGACAATGGCAAGGAAAAACTCCATGAGACGTGACACCAGACAGCACACATTACTCTCCTACCACTTTATACTATAGAGTTAAAGAGAGTACAAAGAGGGCTGGAAAGAGACTACTCTAAGTATCAGAGATATTTTGGATGCAGATTGTGATATACAGTATATGTTATGCTACATATCACTTATGTAAGGATTATTATTCTAAGTATTGTCTGGTATTATAGCTAGAAAACTTAGGACCTATAACAGACCTATATACACCGATCAGGCATAACTTTATGACCACCTGCCTAATATTGTGTTGGTCCTCCTTTTGCTGCCAAAACAGCCCTGACCCATCATGCTCTGTGTATTCTTACTATGTTTCTATCGGAACTAGCATTAACTTCTTTAGCAAGTTGAGCAACAGTCGGATCATGTATCGGACCACACGGGCCAGCTTTTGCTCCCTGAGTACATCAATGAGCCTTGGTCACCCATGACCCTGTCACCAGTTCTCCGCCTTTCCTTCCCTGGACCACTTTTCAGATACTGACCACTGCAGACCGGGAACACCCCACAAGAGCTGCAGTTTTGGAGATGCTCTGATCCAGTCGTCTAGCCATCACAATTTGGCCCTTGTCAAACTCGCTCAAATCCTTACACTTGTTCATTTTTCCTGCTTCTAAGACATCAACTTTGAGGACAAAATGTTCACTTGCTGCCTAATATATCCCACCTACTAACAGGTGCCATGATGAGGAGATCATCAGTGTTAGTCACTTCTCCTCTCAGTGTTCAGAATGTTATGCCTGATCAGCGTATGTAGCATGTTTGTTTCAGATTTGCACTGCCCACAGGAATAGGCTGAAAATTACACCACTGAACGACCACCAAAATATCAAAATAAGCTTTCCTTCTTGTTGACACAGACCCAGTATGAACTTGTATCAAATTGTGCTCTAATCCATTGCTTATGGCATCTCTATTTCAGGACGATACCACAGTTATACACATGGACACGTTAAAGTTCACTATGAAATTCTCATGATAATCAATTCATTTACAATCTGAACTCACATGATGTTTAGACTGCAAAATAACCAAATCAAAGTCTGAATTGTTGTTTGTCTGTGTCCCTATGACTCCTTCAGGTTCAGTATTAAAAAGTAAATCCTTATATGTTGCCTGTAATGCTCACTTCTTATACATTCTTGTGCACTTGTCCAAATTCATAGACTAGTTGTTAACACCAAGACTGATTCAAGAATGGCATGAAGTACCCCGTTTAAAAACCTCTGTTCCAAAGGACATGAAGTATCTCTCATTTGTAAACACAGGAAGCAAACCCTTGATTTTGCACAGTAAGATGAGGACCAGTGAAAAAAACAAGATGGCTTTGGAAGTAGGCTTGTTGAGGTTTCACGATTTAATGGCTTAGTCACAGTGTATGATCAGACAGTTAAGCAGCGCTGCACACTGTTATGCTTGTTTCTTTGTTTTTTAACTCTTCCTTTTTATCATAAAGAACAATGATAAATGGATTTTATCTCCTTTTGCTTTTTGTAGTCATACTGTAATAAGTTCACACACCACAACAGCCGTAGATGCGTAGTTTCACAATATTTCATGTTATTCATTACAAGGGCCTATGGCTTTTAGTTCCAAGTAATGGCTAGGGGTCCTTGGAATAATTTGATAAAATCAAATTTGGAATAATCACTAGGAGAGAAAGATAATAGTCTCTCTCTCTCTCTCTCTCTCTCTCTCTCTCTCTTTCTCTCACAAATAAAAAATAATATGTGTCGCCTTAACTTGCCTTAATCATGATCATTGCCTTAGTCATTACTCATTTTTAGGAAAGAAATAGTTTCTCAGAAAGGAGAAACCTCTCATTTGTTTGTTATTATTATGGCCTAAGGGAGGAGAATGAGACATATCACACAAACCCAACATAACTCTGGTGAATGGCTACACTACTGTAAGTTACCCAGGGCTCCACACCTGTGTTCCCCCAAATAAATCAGATGAATGTCTTGGAAAAACATTTTTCTTTGGTCTGATGTCTTGTTCTCAATATTGAAATGGTGATTTAGTGTAGACACATCTAAATGGGGTGGCAGCATATGATGAGACCTAGAAATAGCCGTGAAACACATTTTAAAATACCCAAAAAAATCTTACGTTATACTCTAAATGAACCTAATGATCATGCTTGTACTCTAATTAGATTTATTTATTTTCTTCTCATGTTCATGTGGGTTTCCTCTGGGTTGTCCAGTTTCCTCCTAAAGACATGGAGGTAGGCAGATTGGCGAATCTTAGGTGTGTATGACTGGGTGTGTGCGCATAGGGGTTGGGATGGACTGTTGTCCTATCCAGGATGTATTCACACCTTGTGCTCTGTTTTCCCAGGATAAAGCAGTTACTGAAGATGCATATGAATATCAGTGGGTGTTATTGTTAAGGATCGCTCAACAGCACCAAACCAAAGGCACCAAAAACCCACCAGAAAAAGTGGTGTAATAAGAAATCCCACCATATCTCTACCTCTCATACAAGAAAACAACACCGAACCCTTTGCAGTCAATATGCAGAGGAATCGTGTGTTTTTGTTTCCCATTCAGAGCATGTTGTCTGCCCCTTTGCTGACACGACTCGTTTTTCACACTTTGTCAAGGTTGTTTCCTTTGTTTAGACCCACATTTGAGCCAAAGAGTTTTCTAGTTTTGTTGTTCCATGTGGATCATTGTCCATGTCTACTAGCCTTGAATTGAGTGCAAAACCTGGGCAATTTTTGTGTGTTCTTAATGGCAAGGAAGTCTACTCCTTATTTATTGTTTTGCTTCTTCACACTACTGGGTATCAGGTGTCTGAGTTGTCTCAGGGCGATTAGACCCTCTGTGCTTGAATTGTCTGGCATTTCATGCAGCTGTACAGCACCACAGATCTCTGGCATGATGAGTACAACAATTGTGCCTGGTGCCGTTCCGACTGTGTGAGCTGTTTGGGCCATGGCCAAAGTTCATAATCAGTGGGAGGCCAATGAGGTCACTGCATTTCGATCACATGTATCATCATTTTTGAAGGACTTTGCTTTACTACTAATTATTCTTTGTGTTTTTCTTTTTTCCCCAAGTTGTAATGTCAACTTTGGGTATAATAAAGGTGCTAAATTGCACATTACATGGCTCTCATGTTGTTGGCCAAAAGGCACCTTGGGGACTCCCAAGCCCTGACAAACAAGATGCCAGGTTATGACAAAACAAAGATTGGACTTCATATCTTAAATGCTGCTTGTTACATCTGAAGGAAACCATGTGTCTTGTTATTTCCATCTCGAATGTGATGATGAAGCATGGTAGTAGCAGCATATGGATAGAACAAAAGTTTAGAAATTCTGCTGAAGATCACTTAGAACCTCACAGTGGAGCAAAGATTCATTTTTCAACACAGCACTGACCTGAAACACAACCAAGACGATGCAGCTTTGTCCGGGAATGTCTTTAATGGGAATGTCCTTAATGGTCCAGCTACATTTGATTGAACACATCTGGAGAGATCTGAAAACAGCAATACAGCAACACTCTCCATCCAACATGAAAGAGTTCTGTGAAGAAGAATGGATGTAGATCCCCAAATCCAGGTGTTCCCCACACTTGTAGGATAATAACAACAAAGATTTCAGTATGTAACTGCTGGCAAAGTGTTTCAACAAAGTATTGAATAAATTCTTTTCTGAGTAGATCTAACTGAGATATTGAATGTTATTTCAATGTACTGACCTGCTTTTCCTGAGTGCTTGGAACCAGTTCTATTTCTGCATTATAGACCTACACACACTTATGATATCTGAACATCTCATACAGAAGTATCCACATGTAGGTTTTATTTTATGTTATAATGAGGTAGAGTGAAATACAGAAATTCTTTATCTAGATAATGTTTTCCATGGCAATTAAACAGTGGGCTGCTGCTGTCACGTATGCCTCGCTCTCGACACATGCTTATGTCAAAGAAGGGTTATTATAGCATGACGGGAAAGGGAGATAGTGACACTAGATAGAGATAGAAAAGGTAGATGAGATGAAGAAGAAAGCAAAAAGAGTGTCCTCTTTGCTTTAATGACATCCTCCTGATGCTCTGTACACCCTATTATTTTGATGTCAAGAAGGCAACCATGAGAGAATAAAACCACCTAGATTTAATCTGTTTAACTTTGTTTAGAATTTTTTTTAAATCCTCTGAACACAAAATGTGTGCATTGCTCATCTCGTTTATAGCTGATAAAAAAATCTCTTCTCAGAAAGATGCTAGAAGCTCAAAACCTGCTTCTAATCTGCTCGACCAAATGAATTTACAATCTTGTTTTCTAAATTACGATGCCATTTCCTTTTCATCATGCCTGGTATTCAGTACAGCATCCTCAAGTGTATTCCAGTTAGCTTTAATACTAGCTGATTTGTGTTCTGATTCAAATCTTGGCACCTTAAAGCAAAATTGTTTCCAAACACCAAATCCCAAATACTCCCCCTAGGCAGTTTTCTTGCCAAGCATGGTAAAGGTTTATGGATCAGGCTCTTCCCAAGCACACTACTACTACAACTAGATGCTAGAAGCTCACAACCTGCTTCTAATCTGCTCGACCAAATGAATTTACAATCTTGTTTTCTAAATTACAATGCAGGACCGTAACTGAGTTGAAAGATTTGTATAAAGAAATAGTCCACTATGGACTACTGAAAATATATGCTAATGACACAAAACTTAATTCTACATTAAGAAGATACAGATTTGACATATGATCCAAATTAAAGTTGCAGAGGTTATATGACTACAAAAACGATTTAAAAAAAGGTTCAGGGGTAAACACTAGCAAAAAAAAATACAAATAAACAAATGAACAGAACTGTTGATGTCTTATTGGACTAGTAAACTGATTGCTTTAATCTGAATCAGTTAGCTGGGGCTTGCGGGCATCACGCACATGGAATCTGTGGTATGTATGAACTAACTCTGAACCACTGACTGCTGGACTATAACAAATCTGTCTCTTTTACTCACAGCTTTTTGATTAGCATGGTGTTAAGCAGATGGATGCGCTCCATCCTGAGTAGAAGTTTTAGATTTTAACAAAACATGAGTCTTGATGATGGTTAGAGCAGGTCAGCTGCTGGGTCTTAAAAGCAAACCTTCTGGTCAGCCGTAGTTCAAAGGTTAAGACTGCTGATTGAAAGGGTGTGAGTTAAATCCTGCCACTGATGGGTGCTTGAGCAAGGTCCTTAACCTGCAAATGCTTGGTTGTATAAAATGAGATAAATGTAAGTTACTTTGAATAAGGGCAAGTGCCATAAATTTACATGTTTCTGAATCCTTTAAGCTCTGTCCTAGGTTTTTCCTCACTTTCCTAATGTATGGATATCTAAAGATTCCCTGTGATGTCTTTAACTATAAAATCCCACTCTACTTTTGAATGATGATCACTTTCACACTCTATTTGCCTCATCCATGGTTAAGGCATCCATCCATACTGTTCATCTTTCCCATTGTTCTAACAAGCTTCTTGCTGCTTTTGCCATATCTTCCTTTACATGCTGAAACTTCTGATTCTTCTGATATCCCCACCTCCCTGCATCACTAGTTTTATTTTGAATCTTTGTATCCTGTTCCTCTGTGGAATTCCATGCGTCCATCTGGACACGACTTCCTTTCAAACCTCCCCTCCTCAAGCTCAAGTTCAACCTCATCTTTCTTCTCCATCTATTTCACTTGCTCCATCAGTCCCTCTGCTCCAAAACCGAACAAAGTCTCACTAATACAGTATAACTTTAGTATCGGCTTCTCCTCTGTTACCACTTGAACGAACATTGTGAGCTGGTTGTTGGTTTCTCATTCACATCCTCATCCTGTCAAACTCACTCACTGTGAGCCATAATCTCTCATCCTAGCCTTACTTTGGATTTAACCTCTCTGATGTAATAAACAGAAAAATAACATCTTTAATCTTTAAGCCATTTCTTTGTCATCACGCCTGGTATTCAGAACAGCATCCTCAAGTGTCTTGTATATTCCAGTTAGCTTTAATACTAGCTGATGTGTGTTCTGATTTAAAGTCTTGGCACCTCAAGGCAAAATTGTTTCCAACACCAAATCCCAAATACTCCCCCTAGGCAGTTTTCTTGCCAAGTATGGTAAAGGGTTATGGACCAGGTTCTTCCCAAGCACACTACTACTACAACTAGATGCAATTCAAGACCTCAGAAAAGCATGCACTCATTAATTTAACATCTTCGGGGCCTGTTTTCTGACCCAGATTTCCCTTTCTTCTACAAGCACCACATTTTATAAAAATCACTTTTCTCTGCTAATATTTTCTTAGGTAGGTAGAATAGGTAGAATTACCCATCACATACAAATGCATTTGACATAATAGGTAGTTGAGAGGCATTGTATTTCATCCATTTGTTTCACAAATTAATCCCTTTTGTATGATACTGGCTTTTTAATTATATTTTCCGTTCAGAGCGTAATACTGAATCTAATATGACTCTAGTCCTTGAAGTCTTTTCAAAATCATATTAAGGGACCTGAGTGCATAAGATCGCTTTGGAAAATAATCAGTGTTGTTCATGTTGCTGCAGGGATTCATTGCAAATGAGGGCTTAGTCACAGACCTACAGTGACCTACAGTCAACTCCAGAATTATTGCCATTGTTCAGGCGAATGTGCAGTATAGACTCTCAAATTCAATTTTTGTGAACCAGTTACAGGAACCTCAGTTGAAATTGTGTGTAGGATTTAGGATTTGCATTCTGAATTTGGGGCAAAAAAGAGAGACAAAAGAGAAATATCCTGTTCATACGAAGAATACAAACACCCAGAAACATGAAATGTAAAGAGTAGTTCAGGGTTCTGCTAGTGTTGTTCAGCTTTATAGGGAAGACTTCACCAAATATTAATTCCAACTGTTTTCAATAATATTGAATCTTGCGCAGGGTGAGCAAAATAATAGAAATACCATATGAAAACGGACACTGACTAAATCACAGTTACAGCTACAGCAGCTCAGGTGAACTAAATTGGGTTGATTGTAAAACTAATAGCATGTATCAGCTATAAAGTGGCTTGAGGATCAGTATTTTGAAATGTAAGGCATCTAAGAGAGATCCAATGACGCTAAATAGCTGGTGCCCAAATTCAACAGCAACAAAAACTGGAAATTATTTGATGTTTCAATGGTGTCAAGCATGGACAAAAAGAGGTTTGCAGTCAAAGCTCACTGAGAGATACACACAAAAAACTACAGAACTGAATGAGCTGGATTTCATAGCAAGGCTGCCATGTCATATCAACGGTCAATGTGCAAAGATGGAGGTGTGAGGAGCACAAATCAAGGACCCCCCTGAGCACTGGAAAAACTATTATCTGATGAGGCTAAATATGATTTCAGTGTATTTCAAAAAGCCAAAGGATGTCTTCAAGCCACACAGTCTGCTGCCAGCTGTTAGGTATGCTAGGGGATTGTTAGCGGCATCAGCCATCTGTAGAAATGATTATATCTAATTTGGATTATTTCACATGGTGATATACCAGCCAGCAAAACAAGGCATTTCTAGGATGATTTTACATATATATATAGTTACTTTATATATATAGATATACTTGTTCATTATTCACCAGGCTGAGGTATTCCATGGCCTCCGCAGTCACCAAATTTAAACATCAGTAAATCTTTGTGGGACGTCCTGTACATAAAGCAGATGTTATCGATTATGCAAAGAATAAATCCCCCACCCGGAAGAGACCACGGGGAAGACCAAGGACACTCTAGAGGGACTATGTCTTTCGGCTGACCTGGGAACACCTTGGAATTCCCCCGGAAGAGTTGGAGGAAGTGTCTAGGGAGAGGGAAGTCTGGGCATCCCTGCTTAGACTGCTGCCATAACGACCTGGCTCTAGATAAGCGGGAGACAATGAATGAATGAATGGATAAATGCCCTCCTTTAATGTAGTATTGTTTAAACAATATTGTGTTATTTAACATAAAAATTAACCCCTATACATTGTCATCTTACACTGAAACGTAATATCATTGCATGTATTGTTCATTGTTGCTTGTTTTTATGAAGTTGTGCTATTAATTTGTCTGTGTTGTCTGTAAAATCCTGGGCAATATCACCAAGTAGTTCACGCTGTAGTTCATTGTACACACAAAACTTTCAAAATACTGTATAAAGAGCTTGCGTAAGGGGTGTATACATAAATGTAAAACACAGCAACTGATGCCTGACATATCTGTTCAGACGAATAGAGTATATGGTGAGAAATAATAAGCATTCACACACTTTAGTTTTGTTATTTAATATGATTTGTTTGTATACAGAATATCCGCTTCCAATTTGCACCCATTACGTCCTTTCACTCTTTTCACAAAATTGCTAGAAACAAAAAAGGATTCAGACACCACAAATTACCAGCATTATTTCTTTGTTGCAAAGCTGTTGCTGTCATCTGTGGCATCTATGACAGCTCTGAGACATCTATGGTAGGGAATGAATGAGCTTTTTGCAGCACAATGGTTGAATTTTGGCCCATTTCTCTTGGAAAATTGTCTTCAATTGCTCAAGGTTATGGGTGTCTCTCTGATGGACTCATAATTTGAAAATCCTTTATACATTTTCAATGTTGCTTTGTTTTGTTAAACCTGAGGCAGTTGCCTTTTGGACCATTTCCTGGTACATTCACTCCATTCCATGTTTCCTTCAACAATGTGAATGCCTTTTGCAGAGAATAAACGTCATATCATGATGCTCTCACCTCTGTACTTCACTGTGGATGATGTGCTATGTGGGGGTCAAACTCATAACCTCTGACCAGAATACATTGTTTGACTAAATGCTTTTAAATGTACATCTCTATGTTGTTGTTGTCCAGCTGCTCACCTGTTCAGGGGTCGCCACAGCAGATCGTCCAATCCACATATTTGATTTGGCACAGGTTTTACACTGGATGCCCTTCCTGACACAACCCTCCCATTTTATCCAGGCTTGGGACCAATACTGAGATTTAACCCCTCTGTTGCTGGGACAGTTCCCTGCCAACTGACAGATCTGTGACCATGTAGCCATCTACACAACATGCTGTAATGCACTGTGTATGCTGAGACCTTTCTATCATAGCCAGCATTTTGGGCTATAGTAGTGCTGCTGTAGGATCGGAATAGACGGACTAGCCTTCGTTTCTCATGTGCATCCTTGTTCAATGTCCTGATGCCAGTTCACCGGTTATGCTTCCTTGGACCACTGTTGCTAGGTAGTAATCACTGCATAAGATGAGCATCTCACTAGAGCTGCTGTTTTTAGAGATGCTCTGACCCAGTCGTCTAGCCATCACGATTTGGACCTTGTCAAACTTAATAACTGATTGTTCACTTGGTGTCTAATATATCCCACCTCTTGACAGGTGCCACTGTAAAGAGATAATCAATGTTATTCACTGTCACTGGTTTGTATGTTGTCGCTGTTTTTGGCTGACTTGTGTATAGAATTTAATAGTGTATAGAAGTGTTTTCGCTATTCATTTGTGTATTTAAACAAATTGTTTATGCTTATAAATGCATCCTTTTTTTGTTCATACTTATGTACATATGATGACATGAACTGGATCCGTGCATATAGAAACATCAAAAACAAAACACCTCATATATCATAACCTGTTCATGTTCTGTTTTATTGTCTTGGCAACAGGTTGTTCGAGACTCATCCAGAGTGCAAAGATGTCTTCTTCCTGTTCCGTGATGTGGAGGACTTGGAAAGGTTGCGCACTAGCAAGGAGCTTCGAGCCCATGGTCTCCGGTCAGTGCTCTCTTTGAAAGGAACCTCTGGCCTATACTCCCCTCTTTTCACAGCATCCAGCAGTTCAAACATCCAGCAGTGAAACCTTTACAGGACTCTTACTGTACTCCTAAGTAACTGAAAATGAACAATTAGAATTGGCTTGGTAGAATGAGGCGCAGTCTTGCTATGAGAAATGCATCAAATCCACAGGTTCTTTGTGACACACACCCTTAGAACATCTTTCAAATGAGCATTTATTCATTATACACATACTTTCTTACCTGAAGCTATAGTTGAGCAGATAAACTCACCACCTTCCAGTCACTAGTTCAGTAATGTATCCATATACCTATGGATAACCTCAATGTTTTCATTTACTGTCACTAAAACACAGGTTTGCATTCAGTCAGCTGTGATGTTATTGGTTATTGTCATTCTTATAAGATCTAATCATGTAAACGAATCTGGATTGCCACAATATGGTATAGTTTTGTATGCAAGAGGCAGACTGTGAGGACTGTAAAGGATACGCACTGGATATAGAAACACTACACACTACCTATTGTGCACACTTATGCAAAAATGTTATTGTATTGTATTTTTTCCCCCCATCTCGCAATTTTTACATGAGTGTGCAGCCTTTTTACATACATATTGTATTGACCTTATGATGTAATATACAGTAATTAGTATATAATATATAATATAACATAATTGTTAGATCTGTAGTGTGCAAGCTGGACCATGGCTGTCTGGCATTTCCCAGACCGCCTAGATATAATAGACTTCTAATGTTTTTAAATGCTAACAGAGTCCTTGATTGAATTGCACTTTCTTTGTAGGTCGGAAATACTCTGTAACCTATTTACACTTTAGTGTCACGGAAATGATCTCAAATAGCCTCCATCTGCAATCCAGAGACACCGAGACACTTCCCAGGATGGCAAATGGCTCTTTATAACTTTTATAGACTTTTATTACTGTTGTGTCCCATCCTCTGTGTAGTGCATCCAGGCTGTGCATCAGTCTACTGCTTATAACATGGAGCCCTGAAATATCGGGATGGCATCTGAGCAAACTATTTGAAGTGACAGTTAGTGGCTGATGAGTCACTACTAAAAGTAAAATAAAACCTATATGGCAAATAGCTACTGGTACAAACGGTTCTGCCTCCTCTCCATGAGCAGCACCTTGCGCCACTCAGTTGCATTCTTAAGAGCCACTTAAATCATGTGTCCTACTGGTGCTATCAAGAGGAGAGAAAGCAGGATCCCTGTGTGCTCAGACAAGTGACAAGTGGCTCTTCAACCTCACTCATGGACATGGTGTGAAAATACCACACAGCCAACAGCGAATATGGCTATTATACCTATTATTTGTGTCTCGATAATTAGGCAGTAACACTACAGTATCTCTTGTGTGCACACAGACCTGCAGGGTTGCTAAGGTTCTAGCTCTGTTTCCAGTCCAGTCGCAGTATAATCTGCTCTTCAGCCAGACTAACTGTGTTAAATCACATGTATTAGCCCACTGCTGTTTTCTCTCTCCCTGTTCAATAAATTGGGTTTCTTCATTTACACAACACTTTCAGCCATCTCAGTGCAGAGGCACATGAAAGACTATATAATAATAAACTATTAAACCAGTCCTTAAAGTGGCTTTGTTAAAGGATTGTGGTTACTCCAGGGCTGTGGTTACTCCAGGGCTATACTTATTGAAACTATATTTTGTTCTGTGTTTTTTTTTAACCAGAGTGATGTCTTTCATTGAGAAGAGTGTGGCCAGGCTTGATCAGTTAGAGCGGCTGGACTCGCTGGCTATTGAGCTCGGGAGAAGCCACTACCGCTACTACGCTCCTCCTAAATACTATGGGGTGAGAACATACAACTGACTCCTGCACTACTGTCTGTGACCAGCAGGTGTCTCACTTTCACTAAGACTTTCCTGTATTAAAGTCCCAATGAGAGTAGGCTAGGACTATACAGGCTATTTTTAATCCTATAAATACTGGCAGAATGGATTTTGTGTGGTTTGTTTTCCCAGTATGTAGGAACAGAGTTCATCTGCGCAGTCCGGCCAATTCTGAAGGACAAATGGACCCCTGAACTGGAGAAGGCATGGAAGGTGAGTGCATTGAAAGAGGTCTGAGAAGTTATCAGGTAAGTTATTGAGCAAATTAGTGTTAAAATGAAAACATTTAATACTTCCTAAGACATCAACACTTCCTAATGGACTGTGGAAGAAAATAATGCACAAAAATGCTTTCAAAAATGATTCAATCATTGCTTTTTTGTATTGAGTTATTTATTAGTGCTAATGAGATGTATTTATAATCTATTAGTTAATAATGTATTTAATGACCACACTCAAAACAACTTCTAATCAAACTCTATACACTGATTCTATTATTAACATTGCCAAATGTAGCCTACTGTAATACTAAAAAAAAAAACCTTAATACTGCTTTCACGCAAGAAATTAGAGTAATAAATAAAGAATATTGATGGCAGTGAGCAGGCTGACACAATACACTACAGTATGAAAGAAATCTGACCATCACACCTGTACGTGGTTCTAATATTGGAAGCACGCAATGTTTTTCTACCCTGTAGCATTATACATTCTATTCGCTGGATCAAGCTCATGGTGTGTTAATGTTGGAGTGGAAGAACTCAAGCCCTGACCTCAACCCCACTGAACAGCTTTGGGATGAACTGAACCGCTGTCTTTGTGTCAGGTCTTTTTACACAGCATCAGTGTCTCGTCTCACTAATGCTCTGGAGGCTGAATGAAGACAAATCCCTAGAGTCATGCTCCAAAATCTAGAGAAAAGCCTTCCCAGGAAAGTGGAGGATATTATAACAGCAACAGGGGGATTAAATCTGGAATGTGATGTTCAGGTGACACATAAGCCCATGAGCAGGGGTTTAATCAGTTGATCTGGACTCAGGTGTGGCTTGGTTGGAATGAAAGCCTGCTTCCACGCTGGCTGTTTGCGTATAGGATTGAACTTTTGTGACCTTGAGACTGCATTCAAACAGAAGCTAACTTCTATTATATGTTGAGACCAGAAACAAAGGGTCATGCTGACAGGTTTAGTGATCTCGGAGTCATTTTGATATAGGATATGTAAAATTTTTGGTATAATCAAATTATGAAATGCTCCTAGTGGGATGAAATGGCAAAACTTCATCCTCATCGCTTACACACAGGACAGGGGATGGGGTGTTGCAGTGGATGCCTTTCTAAACACTGTGGAAAAAGAAAAATATTTTAAAAAATCATAAGCATGATACTAATAGATACACTATATTGCCAAAAGTATTCGCTCACCCATCCAAATAATCAGAATCAGGTGTTCCAATCACTTCCATGGCCACAGGTGTATAAAATCAAGCACCTAGGCATGCAGACTGTTTTTACAAACATTTGTGAAAGAATGGGTCGCTCTCAGGAGCTCAGTGAATTCCAGCGTGGAACTGTGATAGGATGCCACCTGTGCAACAAATCCAGTCGTGAAATTTCCTCGCTCCTGAATATTCCACAGTCAACTGTCAGCTGTATTATAAGAACGTGGAAGTGTTTGGGAACGACAGCAACTCAGCCACGAAGTGGTAGGCCACGTAAACTGACGGAGCGGGGTCAGCGGATGCTGAGGCGCATAGTGCGAAGAGGTCGCCAACTTTCGGCAGAGTCAATCGCTACAGACCTCCAAACTTCATGTGGCCTTCAGATTAGCTCAAGAACAGTGCGCAGAGAGCTTCATGGAATGGGTTTCCATGGCCGAGCAGCTGCATCCAAGCCATACATCACCAAGTGCAATGCAAAGCGTCGGATGCAGTGGTGTAAAGCACGCCGCCACTGGACTCTAGAGCAGTGGAGACGCGTTCTCTGGAGTGACGAATCGCGCTTCTCCATCTGGCAATCTGTTGGACGTGTCTGGGTTTGGCGGTTGCCAGGAGAACGGTACTTGTCTGACTGCATTGTGCCAAGTGTAAAGTTTGGTGGAGGGGGGATTATGGTGTGGGGTTGTTTTTCAGGAGCTGGGCTTGGCCCCTTAGTTCCAGTGAAAGGAACTCTGAATGCTTCAGCATACCAAGACATTTTGGACAATTCCATGCTCCCAACTTTGTGGGAACAGTTTGGAGCTGGCCCCTTCCTCTTCCACCAGTGACCAAAGCAAGGTCCATAAAGACATGGATGACAGAGTCTGGTGTGGAGGAACTTGACTGGCCTGCACAGAGTCCTGACCTCAACCCGATAGAACACCTTTGGGATGAATTAGAGCGGAGACTGAGAGCCAGGCCTTCTCGTCCAACATCAGTGTGTGACCTCACAAATGCGCTTCTGGAAGAATGGTCAAAAATTCCCATAAACACACTCCTAAACCTTGTGGACAGCCTTCTCAGAAGAGTTGAAGCTGCAAAGGGTGGACCGACGTCATATTGAACCCTATGGATTAGGAATGGGATGTCACTTAAGTTCATATGCGAGTCAAGGCAGGTGAGCGAATACTTTTGGCAATATAGTGTATCTAGGGGAGGGGAAAAAAAAGCCAGCCATGGTCTGTCTCTATGGAGAAAATTTCATGTTAATTAGAGAGAAAGAGAAACCGTGAAAGGTTTGTGAGATCAATGTTTTTCATTTATCCTTGTAACATGGAGACAACCTGGCACACTGAAAAGAACTGTCGCTTTATCTCTTCAGTGAAATACATTTTTTTAAAAACTTAACATTGTGTCAGAAGAAGGAGAAAAAGGTAATTCATTCCCAACTGCACTGCATTTGGGAATAGTGAACAGGAGAAGGGCCTGAAATGTTCATTTTCTGGGATTTGTCCTCTAAGCAATGTCTCCCACAGGGTTTTATTAGGGCAAGTATTTGGTCACAGTCCCTCAAAGGTACTAGCTACTACCTCAACCTTCATCTTTGTGTCTTCTCTCTTCCACATCTTTAGTTTTCTAGCTACAGTCCTACTCCTCATTAGCAAACTAGTATGTGCAGATCTAATTCATAAATTAATGAATCTAAATATTGTATTTTCTTATGTTTTACTTAATGTTTCATTGTTCGTTACTAAAGAGTACCCATTTGTCTTGCTTGTCACTGCCTACAAATAATTACTATTTATAAAACAGACCCCAATGTTTAATATTAATGGACTTGCTAATAAGCTTCTTTATAAAAGAATCAGTAATTGCAGAAGCCTTCTCTGAAACAGCTGTGTAATCTCCAGCTGTTTCAAACCTAAGCAGATGTCTCTATGAACTGGATCAGTAGTTGTGTTCGCATTACTGGTTTATTTGACACTTGATAATGTCACTGGAAAGCGTTGCTGCTCAAGATGCTTTCTTCTCATCATGTTAAATTTGTGTTATGTAGTATGTATATTATGCTGGCTTGGGCATCATCAGGCGTCATACACTTGTGTGGATAATGTGACAAACCCTGTACTGTACTATTACACTCCCCTCTGCTGTAATATTTGTAATATTACACTCTGGAAACGTTTTTGTGCTTCAGACACTTTGTAAGTTTGTTCTGCTTTGCATCTTTCGGTCTACAGGATCTCTATACAGATATATATAGCTATAATAAGGTTGGGGAAAACCAAGATTTTTTTTTTTTATATTAAATATAAAAACTTTTTATTTATACATAATCTTAAAAAAGTATTCACCCATGGTGCTGTAAAATGTCTAAATCAGTTGTGGTGCAATCAGGTGTTAAACTTTAAACATCTGGTATTTAATAATGGAAAGGGTTTGTCAAAGCCACAACTCTACATCATATAGGACATCCACCAGGACTAATCCACCAAATGACTAAGGGTCATCCTGAATGTGCTGGAGGGATCCACAGACCAGACTGTAGACGTTTTTCACACAACAGCTATAACCCAGACATTCCACAATGCTGCTCATAACCCTCAGACACGGGTGTCCAATCTTGTCCACAAAGAACCGGTGTGGGTTTTCATTCCAACAGAGCAGAAACCACACCCGAGTCTACTGAAAGCCAAGATCAGTTGATTGAACGAGTAGAAGCAGGCGTGACTCCTGCTTGACTGGAATGAAAACCTGCACCCACACCGGCCCTTTATGGATAAGAGTGGACACCCCTGACCTAAGATCACTGCCCAACAGTGAAACATGGTAATGTTGTGACTGAACTGAGAGCAAAATGAATGGAGACAAAAACAGGGCAATTCTAGAAGAAAACCTACAACAGACTAAGCACCGGTTTACAGATTCACCATCTAACAGCAATATGACCGGGACACAAAACTGCTGTTCAACTCATGGTCTCCCTCCAACCTGATGAAATCTGAGCAAGTAGTGACCAAGAACGGGCCCAAAAAAATAATGAGGATCCAGATGTGTAAAGCTGATAGACTTGCAACTATAACTATAGCCCAAGTTGGTTTTCTCAAGTAGTAAAGTGGGAGCTGAAACCTCTCTCACTGCAAGCTACAAATTCTTACTTTAATGAAGTTTTTATGATTTATAGTGTAAATTAAACAACATTCATCAATTCAAGGTGTATGATAAATGGTCACAAAGGACCAATCCGTGAGCGTCGCGCAAATGCATAACATGTGACGTGCATTCGCATCGAGGCTGTAGATGTACAGTTAGATCTATAAATAACAAAAGTTTTTATTACCACTGAACTGAAGGATATGAACTGGGTACCGATATCTTTTTCTCGTATTCCAGACTCTGTTCCAGTATGTGACTCGGCTGATGCGTCGGGGTTACACAGAGGAGGAAGAGGAAGCCAAACGAAGCAACACGGTCGGCTCAAGCAGAGAGCGGCCCGACAAGAGGAACACGGCACTTTAAAACTGCAGCTTTAGATCTGTTTACGTTACTTAGTCGTGTACATAGTGTTGTAATGAACTCATTTTACATTGCATATATTTTAAGATAAGAAATCTGTTCTGGTCAGTGACAAACAGCAAAGGATACACAGAAAAAGCCTCAGCCAGCTCTGGACTGGGACAGTTTTTATTTTGAACTCAGAATAAGTTAACAGCTCATTGTGATGCTTGTTCATTGCACTGTTTTGGCCAACAACTGAAACTATATAAATGAATCTGTAAACCTAGAAATCCATTTTTGCCTTGGTTTGTACCATAACACAGATAGGGGGGGTGTCAATCAAGGCACACATTGATTGGGGCAAATTAATTACAGGTAACTCTAGTTATTAACATAGAAGTATCTTTCAGCATAAAAATGTATATACTCCTCTAAAGTCAAAAACAAATCTATACACTGGAAGATTTATAATCCTGGACATTCCTCGACATAGGGAGCAGAGGGTAGATGTTTTTAAGACGTGTTTAAAAATTGATGGGGTTTAAAAAAAAAAAAAAAAAAAAAAAAAAGGTTTGTAATGAAAGACAGCAACATCATATGGCACCACCAAATTATACCCGATGATTGTGGCAAAATCTTGACCAACCGAACAGTTTCAAACAGGGACAATGTCAAGATAATATTCGGGCAGAGGAAATGACCTCCACTCCTTTGGTTGCTATAGAGTGCCACACAGCTGCCCTGAAGCTGTGGAGGTCAGGGCACGGGTGAGTACAGGATGTCACTGAAGGTGGTCTTGCTGAATAAACAGCTCCTCTCTCTCCTTGGTGTTTTTTTTTTTTTGTATTCACTGTGTAGCTTTAGTCTTCTTACTTTTACTCTTCTTGTCTTTCTTCTTCAAGCCATCCATGTGTGCTCTCAATAAATTGGAGTACGCCTGAGCCAATGAAAGAGAACAATCTTTAGTCAAACATTATGACACAGAACCAAGTGTAATGCATAAAGACGTATGTATTCGCCCCCTTGATATGATTTCCGTCTACAAATGCAATACTCAAAAATGCTTTAAAAATCCTGTTGTGTACACAATCGATAAGAGACATTCTACAGCCCGCATACTACAGGTGTTTGCTTCCATTACAGCAAAAGAGAACAAGAAATTGTTGCTTAATATTGATATATAAAAGCCTTTAAAAGTGATGAAATAAAGAAAAAGAATTAGAAGTAAATTTTGCATTTTGTATATTGTGTGAAGTAAGCTAAACATTTTGTTGTAGTTTGAACAAAGAAACATTATTGTTCCTATATTTTCACACATCAAAGGTTTTTTTTATTAAAAAAAATAAATAAAATATTAGATATTCTATATTTTTTAAATTACATTTGTCTATCATTTACAGCAATTATTGGATTCTGGTTTTTTTATTATTATTATTATTATTATTATTATTTAGAGCAGCCACTGATAAACATGAGGAGGAAACATACTTACCATCTGAAATTTTATGACTTCTTTAGTGCTGACCTGCGAAATGTAAAGAGACACACTCAGTAACACCCAGCGACGATCTTATTAGCACGCATGCACACATTTTAGGTCATTAATGTGCGCTGATTTAGGGTTTAAACCTTGGTTAAACTCACCACTGTGCTAATTTTCTTCTTGCCATCCGATGCTCTGATGAGACATTTATTGTCGGCTGGTTCGAATGTCTCTGGGTGGCCTTTCCTCGGCACTGGCTTTGTCCTTCCGTCATCTGAAAATAAACAGAAGGAGAAGTCTGTTGATTATATCGTTCACTGAGGCCTGTGTGGTAAACTGCTTTTTTTGAGAGGAACAACAATACAGTCTGACAAATTCCACAACACCACAAATGTCACGTGTGTGCAAACCTTTAAGACTTTATAAAGACAAACAAACGTTGTTTAGTGTGTTGGGTTTCACTGATGCTCCATCATTATTACAAATATAAAAATTATACATCAGTACACATACTGAAATATTAATAAAACAAATCAGTTTAGAAGTGTGTATCTTCATTTCTATCTATAATATAAATATTCTCCAATAACTTGCATGTCAGAGTGGCACGAGGCTGCAGCAGGTTGTGTTGCTGCCTCACAGCCCCAGGGTTCAGTTCAGAATTTGGATTCCTGTCTGTTTATGTTGTTCCTGTGTAGGGGTCCTCCTTCCTGTTGCTGGCAAGGGGGATCGGCTATGTTAAAGCCCCTCAAAATCGCGCAACCTTAACCCCTGTGCATCTCATCTGAAGAGTTTGTACATCATTTCAGGTGTAATCTTTTCCCCTCACATTCACTCTGACATGTTTTAATACACAGCATTTTAATCAGATCCGACCTGGAGACGAGTGGATCGTGGTAAGATTTGTCATCAGTGTTAAGCACTTACATTTCTTTAAGGTGATCACCACACTGCCGGTGGTCCTGCACTTCTGGAAGAGGCGTGTGAGTTCAGTAAGAAACTGCAGGAGAGCAAAGAAGCACAGCATCAGAATAAAGTATATTGTTATATATATTAGTATATTGTTATGAAGCTGTATATAATAATGAAGCAGTATATTGTTATGAAGCAGTATATTGTTATGAAGCAGTATATAATAATGAAGCAGTATATAATAATGAAGCAGTATATTATGAAGTTGTATATAATGATGAAGCAGTATATAATAATGAAGCAGTATATTATGAAGTTGTATATAATAATGAAGCAGTATATAATATTGAAGCAGTATATAATAATGAAGCAGTATATTATGAAGTTGTATATAATAATGAAGCAGTATATAATATTGAAGCAGTATATAATAATGAAGCAGTATATTATTATGAAGTTGTATATAATAATGAAGCAGTATATAATAATGAAGCAGTATATTATGAAGTTGTATATAATAATGAAGCAGTATATTATGAAGTTGTATATAATAATGAAGCAGTATATAATAATGAAGCAGTATATTGTTATGAAGCAGTATATAATAATGAAGCAGTATATTGTTATGAAGCAGTATATAATAATGAAGCAGTATATTGTTATGAAGCAGTATATAATAATGAAGCAGTATATTGTTATGAAGTTGTATATAATGAAGCAGTATATTGTTATGAAGTTGTATATAATAATGAAGCAGTATATTATGAAGTTGTATATAATAATGAAGCAGTATATTATGAAGCAGTATATAATAATGAAGCAGTATATAATAATGAAGCAGTATATTGTTATGAAGCAGTATATTGTTATGAAGCAGTATATTGTTATGAAGCAGTATATAAATAATGAAGCAGTATATTGTTATGAAGCAGTATATAATAATGAAGCAGTATATAATAATGAAGCAGTATATTATGAAGTTGTATATAATGATGAAGCAGTATATAATAATGAAGCAGTATATTATGAAGTTGTATATAATAATGAAGCAGTATATAATAATGAAGCAGTATATTGTTATGAAGCAGTATATAATAATGAAGCAGTATATTATTATGAAGCTGTATATAATAATGAAGCAGTATATAATAATGAAGCAGTATATAATAATGAAGCAGTATATTGTTATGAAGCAGTATATAATAATGAAGCAGTATATTGTTATGAAGTTGTATATAATAATGAAGCAGTATATTATGAAGCAGTATATAATAATGAAGCAGTATATAATAATGAAGCAGTATATAATAATGAAGCAGTATATTGTTATGAAGCAGTATATAATAATGAAGCAGTATATAATAATGAAGCAGTATATTGTTATGAAGCAGTATATTGTTATGAAGCAGTATATAATAATGAAGCAGTATATTATAATGAAGCAGTATATAATAATGAAGCAGTATATAATAATGAAGCAGTATATTGTTATGAAGCAGTATATAATAATGAAGCAGTATATAATAATGAAGCAGTATATTGTTATGAAGTTGTATATAATAATGAAGCAGTATATTGTTATGAAGTTGTATATAATAATGAAGCAGTATATTATGAAGCAGTATATAATAATGAAGCAGTATATAATAATGAAGCAGTATATTGTTATGAAGCAGTATATAATAATGAAGCAGTATATAATAATGAAGCAGTATATAATAATGAAGCAGTATATAATAATGAAGCAGTATATAATAATGAAGCAGTATATTGTTATGAAGCAGTATATAATAATGAAGCAGTATATTGTTATGAAGTTGTATATAATAATGAAGCAGTATATTGTTATGAAGTTGTATATAATAATGAAGCAGTATATTATGAAGCAGTATATAATAATGAAGCAGTATATAATAATGAAGCAGTATATTGTTATGAAGCAGTATATAATAATGAAGCAGTATATAATAATGAAGCAGTATATTATTATGAAGTTGTATATAATAATGAAGCAGTATATTATGAAGCAGTATATAATAATGAAGCAGTATATAATAATGAAGCAGTATATTGTTATGAAGCAGTATATTGTTATGAAGCAGTATATAATAATGAAGCAGTATATAATAATGAAGCAGTATATAATAATGAAGCAGTATATTGTTATGAAGCAGTATATAATAATGAAGCAGTATATTGTTATGAAGCAGTATATAATAATGAAGCAGTATATTGTTATGAAGCAGTATATTGTTATGAAGCAGTATATAATAATGAAGCAGTATATTATAATGAAGCAGTATATAATAATGAAGCAGTATATAATAATGAAGCAGTATATTGTTATGAAGCAGTATATAATAATGAAGCAGTATATTGTTATGAAGCAGTATATAATAATGAAGCAGTATATAATAATGAAGCAGTATATTGTTATGAAGCAGTATATTGTTATGAAGCAGTATATTGTTATGAAGCAGTATATAATAATGAAGCAGTATATTATAATGAAGCAGTATATAATAATGAAGCAGTATATAATAATGAAGCAGTATATAATAATGAAGCAGTATATTATAATGAAGCAGTATATAATAATGAAGCAGTATATAATAATGAAGCAGTATATAATAATGAAGCAGTATATTGTTATGAAGTTGTATATAATAATGAAGCAGTATAGAATAATGAAGCAGTATATAAGAATGAAGCAGTATATAAGAATGAAGCAGTATATTGTTATGAAGCAGTATATTGTTATGAAGCAGTATATTGTTATGAAGCAGTATATAACAATGAAGCAGTATATAATAATGAAGCAGTATATTGTTATGAAGTTGTATATAATAATGAAGCAGTATATTATTATGAAGCAGTATATTGTTATGAAGTTGTATATAATAATGAAGCAGTATATTATGATGAAGCAGTATATTATTATGAAGTTGTATATAATAATGAAGCAGTATATTATTATGAAGTTGTATATAATAATGAAGCAGTATATTATTATGAAGTTGTATATAATAATGAAGCAGTATATTATTATGAAGTTGTATATAATAATGAAGCAGTATATAATAATGAAGCAGTATATTGTTATGAAGCAGTATATAATAATGAAGCAGTATATTGTTATGAAGTTGTATATAATAATGAAGCAGTATATTGTTATGAAGTTGTATATAATAATGAAGCAGTATATTATGAAGCAGTATATAATAATGAAGCAGTATATTATGATGAAGCAGTATATTGTTATGAAGTTGTATATAATAATGAAGCAGTATATTATGAAGCAGTATATAATAATGAAGCAGTATATTATTATGAAGTTGTATATAATAATGAAGCAGTATATTATTATGAAGCAGTAACTGAAACACTGGCCGCATTTTAATGCTAAGCAGCCAAACCGCTAAGGGAGCTAGCTTACTGCTAACTCACCCGAGCTTTGCATGCGCTCTGCACTTTATATAAAAAGTGTTAAATATCCCAGTCATAATGTAACACTAAATGAACCTTATAAACCGAATGAAACCTTTTCTTACCGCGTCGTTTTCTAACAGCACCATGGTGTTCTTTACAAATGGAGCAGCTCACTCAAACAGCTCCACTGAAAGCACACGTCGCTTTTGCGCTTCCGTTAGAAGCCCCGCCCTTTAGACGTTTCTTACCGTGCACTGAATCAGCACTGCCCCCTGCCGGCGCCCTCCACTCCACTACATTGGGGAGGTGACAAAAAACAAAAAGGGGAGTAATCGGAAATAAGGTTTCTCAAGACTTTCTGCAGCCAGGGACCTCTTAAACTTTAAAATAAACCACATGCACCCCCTCAGCACAGATTTAGATTAGATTCGATTAATTATTAGATTAGATTATCTCCTCATCATGGCACCTGTTAGTGGTTGGGATATATTAGGCAGCAAGTGAACATTTTGTCCTCAAAGTTGATGTGTTAGAAGCAGGAAAAATGGGCAAGTGTAAGGACTTGAGAGAGCTTGACAAGTGTGATGGCTAGTGTGATCTCCAAAACTGCAGCTCTTGTGGGGTGTTCCCGGTCTGCAGTGGTCAGTATCTATCAAAAGTGGTCCAAGGAAGGAACAGTGGTGAACCAGCGACAGGGTCTTGGGCGGGCAAGTCTCATTGATGCACATGTGGAACGAAGGCTGGCCCGTGTGATCTGATCCAACAGACGAGCTACTGTTGCTCAAATTGCTGATTTTCTGATTTTCTTTAAAAAAAAATAGGTGTCAGAATACACAGTGCATGATGGGTCAGGGCTGTTTTGGGAGCAAAAAGGGGACCAACACAATATTAGGCAGGTGGTCATAATGTTATGCCTGGTGTGTGTGTGTGTACAGTATACATATATACAGTGATACATTGCAGTTTTGAGGGGTTTATCAATGTGAAGGGGGAGTATTACCATCAGTGGGGGTTTAGTGGGTTGAAGAGTTCAGCAAGGAGACCAGTGTTCCTTAATCTGCTGGTCTTAAACTGCAGGCACCTGAACCTCTTCCCAGATGGCAGGAGGGTAAACAGTGTATGGGCTTAGATGCATGGAGTCCTTGACAATACCATCAAGCTTAAAGCAGGCACCGCTTCCTCTGAAACATCCTCAATGGCAGGAAGTGAGGTACCAATAATACATCCTTGGTTTTCACCACCCTCTGAAGTAGTTTCCGTTCCATAATAGAGCAGTTCCCTCACCAGACTGAGATACAGCTGGTGAGGATGCGCTCAACTGTAAAATGGTAGAAGTTCTCTAAAATAGCTGCAGAAAGGTGGTTATTTTTTCAGTAATCTCAGGAAGAAGTGCTGGTGAGCTTATTTATTTTATGAACCTAATACAACTATCTGTGAAGATTTTTAGTCATCCAGGTGAGGTTATTTGGAAGTTATGTCAACTGGACTTCTTTCTTGTTAGGTTAAAATATTTTCACAACTCAAGGATCCCCCTCTGTCTGGATAGGCTTGTTAGGGGACCAGTGGAGGTGGTGAGTGTCAGGAGAGTCGTTGAGACTCCACTCTTCCTCTAACAAGCCTATCCAGACAAGGGAAGATCCTTGACAGTGCAGAATACAATATGTGGAATCCTGCCAACTTCCTTATGGCTGAAGAAACTGATCCAGTAAATAGTGAAATGTTTCGACCAAACAAGAAAGAAGTCCAGTTGGCATGATTCAACTTCCAGCTAATCCAACTATTTATTCATTATTTAAATTGGTTACACCCTGTGTGAAGTTATGCATATTTTCTCACAGTGTTTTTGTGGGTTTTCTTCCACCTGTCATTCAGAGAAAGTGTGTGTGTGAGAGAGAGAGAAAGAGAGAGAGGCATGAATTTTTCAACTTTGTGCTAAGTGCTCCTGGGACAGGCTCTGGATCCACCTTGACCCTATACTGAAGATAAATTATTGAAAAATAATATTCTTGCTAGTTACTGGAGGCAATTAATAGGCAGAATATTTAGCCTGTATATGAAGGAGCATAATTCCAAGCCGACATTATCTATAGATCTATTTTTTTTTAGTTATTGACACTTGAATAAGTGATACGAATTAAATAATAAACACAACAGCTTTGATAATAGTGGGTGTTGATGTCCATCACTGAAACAAAATAAAATATGCTTCACATAACCCAATCTTAGAGCTATGGTTTTAATTTTGACAGCAGTGATATTTATTATTTACAAGCTACATGTATCACAATACTGTATTCATTCGATTTATTTTCTATTTAAAAGTCTATTGCTTTATTCCGTCAAGGCTGCTATAATAAGCCTGTTCACTCTGATGCTTAACTGTGTGTCAGTTCTCTCCTCATCCTGGTCTCACTAGTGTGAAAAGGCTGATACTGTTAACTAAAACTCATAGACCAGCATTATATAATGTGCAGCATTTCAATTTAACATTACAGTTCATTTCACCTTGTGTAATACAACCTCCTAATACTGAGTTCATTGATATTGTCCATTTAAGCTTTAGAAAATATGCAGTCAGGATTGTGGCCCAGTTTTTCAAGTGGCACTGCAAATTTGGAGTCCCAGTCTCGCTCAAACACAGCACTCAGTTGCCCCACTAATGTGTCTCCAGGTGAGGGGGAATGCGACAAATCTTGAGAAACCACCAACCCGACACCAGCGGTGGTGTTGAAGTAGTCAGCAGACCAGTTTGAGGTGCCTGTGAAACATAAATGTATTCACTGTCTAGATTTGGAGAGTACAGCATTGTGTATGTTTGGTAAGGATAATATATAGATAATTTCATAGAGATTAAAAATACATGTTGATTTAAAAAATAAGAAAAATAATGATGCTGTACTGTTTTGGATTGTTTTGTCCATGGAAACTAAAAACGAAACATTTTGGAAGTCCATGACTCACCTATGTACGCCACGTTATCTGTCACCATATATTTGTTGTGATTTACTCTGGTATAGGGAATGTTGGTCTCGTTACCCACCGGAACAATGTAGAGTCTCTGTGGGATGTGATAATATTGCATTACATTGACCGTAGCCTCAATAAGAACAGAAAAGTCAAGCAATAGAAAGCAGTAGTGTCTCTGTCCCTGATCTTACCACTTCTATCCTGATGTTGTCAGGAGGAGAGTTCAGGGAATTGATGGACTTGAGGAAGGGGAATATGGAAGGGTCAGTGTCACGGCCACAGCTGATCATGAGACGCACTGTAACGTTCCTATCCAACGCTGCCTGTATCAGTGCATTTTCAATAACTGGCCAGTACCTACACAAGCAAAATAAAGGAAAAAACAAACAAACAGGCAATCCTTTTCTATACAAATAAACAAAACAAAAACAAGATTCATTCAAATGTAATCAAGGTTTACTTGTGATAGTTGAACTTGAAGGCAGGGAAATATTCCATAACTGCTACATGAATGAACTGCCCCGCCTGGCCGATCACGGACAAAATGGCATCCAGGTCTTTGGTGCGTGATTCCGGACAGAAGGCGGGAGGGGAATTCTGAGTTAAAGGGAAGAAGGGAAGTGTCATATGAGGAGACAGGCCACAAATACACAATAATATTTTAATGTTTCTTGTTTGGTCAATATTCTAAATAGCTAATATCATATGTGTTGCATCCATTTCCAGATTTGTTGTTGTAATAACCTCTACTCTTCTGGGGAAGTTTTCTAACAGATGTTGGAAGGTGGCTATGGGGATTTTACCCAGATGAGGATGGGTTCTCTTTTGAGTCTGCTTCCTCTCAATGTTTCTTCCTCATATCGTCTAAGGGAGATTTCCTTGCATGCGCATTAGGATAAATGTATTAACTTAAAACTAACATATGGATTGTCTGTCTGTCTGTCTGTCTATCTGTCTGTCGACCAACCAAATATGGGTGTAATGCTCAGGTGTCTGCAAATATAAAATACTTTCATGTTTTTTTTTTATTTACCAACATGAAAATATTATACATTAGCATAATGAAAATTCATTTGAATACAATACTGTTGAGCTAGGGCTAAGCTACAATGCAGAATACTAGCTAGCTAACTGTCTTAAAAAACAACTGAACAATGTGGTCCTGTTGGGTAATATTATCATGAGACAACATTATGTTTAATAGTTGCCGTATTGCTCAATGTGAGCTGCAATCAGCTGCCTGTCATTCTTTATGATCACACTCTCAGTGAACTGCAGTGTCATGCACAATTCATTTTATTTTATCTAGCATTCAATAAATGAATGAATGCTAAGATGAATTTAAGATATCCAAATATCTGAATATCAGTGACCATCCCTAATTATTACTTATGTAACCATGTAAGTACAATTAAAAACAAGAACAACATCAACATCAAGCCCGCCCACACACACACACACACAGGTGGGGACCAGGGTTCAAGCCCCAGCACCACCAAGCTGCCACCGTGGGCCTGTGAGCAAGGCCCCCAACCCACCCTGCTCCAGGGGCGCTGCATCATGGCTGACCCTGCATTCTTACCCCAACCCCCAAGGATGGGATATGCGGAAAAAGAATGTCACTGTGCAGTAATGTATATGTGAGAAATAAAGACAACTTAACACACACACACAAAATCAAAGCCACAGAATATTACCGAGATGTAAACTCTACTGGGAACATCACTAAGATTCAAATGAAGAGGCTGGTCCTTATTGATGGATGTGTCATAAAAAGAGGGCCAGGGATCTGGTATCGTAGCATTGCTGTGACCCATAACCCAGTAGGACTGGTAGATCTTATAGAGGTCTGTGGCCAGACTGGTGCAGTTGTAAATCACCACTCCAAGTTCCTTCACCTCCAATTAAAAAAGAGATCAAATTTAAAAGTACATCATGTTAGTTGTCTTCAAACATGCCACCTTACATAGAGCTAATACTCTGGTTCATCTTCTATACCTGCGTTAATGCTCTCCAGTCCATGTTGGCACTGCCGATGTAGATATGTCTGTTGTCCACGATCCAGAATTTACTGTGAAGAATTCCTCGGGTCAGTTTGCCGAAGTTAATTCGTCTCACATGGACTCCTACAAAACGAAGCAGCGAAAACGTAAAGCCTCATTACAGACACAATGCATAAATATAAAGCCTCATTACAGACTCAATGCAAAGCCACATATGCACTTCACGACCATTTTCTCTCAGGATGTCCAGGTCTGTCGAGTTGCTGGACACAGAAGGGATGCTGCTCACAGCTCTCACAGACACATTTCGTTTTGGCAGCGCTTTTAATTGTTCCAGGATGTCTCGACCCTGTAGAACAAACACACACTGAATGAACAATACGTTCATTCACATTCACAATATGGTAACAGATGTTATAGCAACTACTAACATAATACACCCAGGAAAAGGCAAGAGAGCACATGAATACAGCACATGAATTCTTCATCAGTTTATTAATTTTCTAGGACTGTGTGGCTCAGTAGAAAAGCAGACAGAAATTTAAATCATAGATTTATATCAAGACAATGTCTAATACAAGGTTTTTCTTTAAAGGTGGACTTGTATGGCAGATGGTACACCCACATTAATAAAAAAATAAAGAATATTGGGACTGATCATATGATTAAGTATTTTTGGAAGTATTTTTGGAAGGAGTCTCCAGTGTCAGTGCTTGTTTTCTGACACAAGGGTAATATGGCAAGCTGCATTTTTGCCTTGGTAACAAACATTTATTTATTCGTTTATTTATTATTTATCGGTAAAGCACTTTTAACAATGGACACCGTCACTTCAGGCTTAAATGAGAACTTGTTTTTCAGATGTTGCATAACATTAAAAGTAACTGGAAATGGATGAAATGTATGTTTGTGATAGTATAAAGCAGGGTCACTACTCACAAACTGGTCAGTGACTGATTTGGCACCGATGTCCTCGCCAGTAAGAGTCCAATAGAACGACGCCATATCGATTTGCTTGCTTGCTGTAGACAGAAGGTCTTTCCATGCCTTGTACAGCGGCACACCAAAACTGGCATTGGCTCCATAATCCATCCATAAAGGGATGCTCTCGACCAGAACAATCCTGTTCAGAGTCACATTTGAAGGAAGATAACTGCAATGGATGCTTTAAAAGCAAAACAGTTTATATACATATTCATCTTCAGTGTGGGGACATGATGAACAAGTTCCTCCCTATGCCTGAAGATTTAACCTCCCCAGACAGAGAGCTGAAAGATTTCTTCAGGGATATAACCTCACCTGCACTGATCAGACTCTTCAGCATGTAGATCTGGCTGATGCGTGGTGCTGATATTCAAAGCTTTGTGTATGTTTTCCTCATTTTTCATCACCTCTATCAAAGCAATAGCGAGTAAACACCCTAGGACAGTCAAACATCCTGTGGCCAGTAGCAATGTTTTAAGTCCACTCATGCGCTGTAAAAGATACGACCATAGATAAAGGTATGAGTAGAAAGTTAAATAAATAAAGAAATAAAGATAAAAACAAAAGTAATATTCCCCTCACCGGCTTTTTGGGAACATAATTGTCATGTAAAGATGTGTATGGAGAGGATAGTTCATAGGACTCTTTAAACGTAGATGCAAATGATCTGTAGAAATTAAATACCTAATCAGCATAATATCCAAAACTCTTAGTGTTTTATTAGATTTCATCCAAATAAAAAAAAACTAAATAAAGGACTTACGAGTACATGATAACAGCAGATGTCTGGTGTGTCTATCCTTGTCTGTGAATCAGTCACAAGCAGTAGTGTAATATTTAAAGGCACCAGATTCTCTAGTTACTGTTCCTCATTTCAGTTCTGTTTTTTTTCTTAGATGTCAAACATCCAATGTACCAATAATACATTTGGGGGAATACATCTGTTCCATTTGTCTATTTAAGCTCTCATCTCTATTTCCATAGCATGCTTTAAACAGACATGTTCATGTTACACTTCTACATTTTATAGAGAACATACATGTAATTGTTTTGTATGTGTTTGCTTTTACAATGGGATGCCTTTATGTTTTGTTTTGTTTTGTTTTATGGGAAATTCAACCAACTTCTCTGGGCTTTCCAAAGACCACATGAAAAATACTTGAACAGCTTTGCATGAGCAAAAGTCATTTGTGGGCTCTCTTTGTTTCATTTTATTAAGGGGGAGGAAAAAGTCCCTGAAAGTCCCTAAGTGAATTTACTGTATATCAGAACAAGTGACAAAGTAATAAAAGTTAGGAAACATAAAACATTATTTTAATTTCAGTTTAATTTCGGGAAAAAAAAAATCCACAGATTTACAATATATACAAAATAATTTTGGAAACAAAAAAAAAGAAAACAAATATATATATATATATATATATTATATATATATATATATATATATATATATATATAGATAATGATCTTTACAGCACTGCCTCGGAAAGGCTTTTACATCAAAAACCATTGCATAAATTTTGTAATGCTAGAAAAACAAAACATCGCATCCATTTTTTTTTCTGTATTTTGGCTTAAAGACATTCTATATCTGGAAAGTTTCATTATCTGACAAATTAAGTTTCAGCAAAGTCTGTGGTCATGTCAGCAGACACTTAACCTTAAGCAGCCCTTTTGTTTACACGAGTATCCGTCTCTCCTGTAACTTGTACCAATGACGCAATTTATATTCAGACAGATTAAAGCAGTTAACAGTGTGAAATCCTGAAATTTACTGGTAAAATCCTTCTACAATCTTCTCCTATTCACCATATCTTAAACCGACAGTGTTTTTAAATACATTGAGTAAATAAAGTGTCTTCAGTTCACTATCAAAAGAAAGTGAAGTGAAAACAGTCTGATCTTAGAGCAGAACCAGAACACACATGGTCCATGCACACAAGCATCATTGCATACATAGCCATTTAGCATTTATACACAGTGTACGATACATACCTTGTAAAGGTGGTCAGCGAGCTGTTACACGTTCATCTTTAATCACAATAACAATCACAAGAAGCTGCTATCAGCGACGGATCCTACAAGATATCGCAGGAATGATACAGGAATACAGTTTCCTTATTGCTTTGATTGGTAAGTTTCAGTTTCTCTTTCCCAGTGCATTTAGTATTTCTCGGTAAAATGAAACCCACCAAGCATTTACTCCGTCTAAACATAGTAACAGGGAAAAGTGGTGGTAGGGACAGATGGACACTGCATACTGCCATTGTACATGAACACTTTGGTGATGTGTCATCATACAAATATATTTCATATTTATAATCATCAGGCACACACAGTCATTCAAAGGACAAGCAATGTCCATAATTCTGTTCAACTTGCATCATTACAAAAACAAAAGAGTGGAATTACAAATGAACTGGCTTGGTGTTCTTTAAACAAATTGGCTTTCTAGTGTTCAACAGAAATATTCAAGTGCATTCTTCACCATTTGTTACGACGTAGTAAAGAAAAACAAATACACCCGTGTAATACATTACTTTATTATTAAATCCCATCATAGAAAATACCCCAAATAATGCTGAATGCTTTTTTTTAAGTTCATTTTCACCTCAATCACTTGGGGAAATAACAAAATAATTAAAGTGAAATACAGTGTCATTATAAATATTAAACAGTACAAGCATGGCACCCACAGATGTGCCTGTACCTAATTATAATCGCTAGTACTCAAGCAAATATTCTCAGTCTTGTATTGCTGTGCAAGAAGTGCTCTTTCGACTCACACACACAGGCATGTATATACACACGTGCACATACACACGCTCAAGTGCAAATGCGCACATTAATACCGAACCCCATTCTTAAGGCTACGTCAATAACTGATTCTTACACCATTGTGAACATTAGTACAAAGGAGCAGCTTTAATAGACATGGCATACAGAAACATAGGAGACGAAGAGCATCCTTATTCCCATACTACAGAACCCTACCATCATTCCCCCTACCAACGCGTCGAGAACTGGCTGAGGATCCTGCAGCCCGCTGGGAAGTAGTGGCTCTCCAGTCTCTGGGAGAAGCTCTGAGGTTGCTTAGCCCTGCTGAGGAGTGGCTTAATACGGAAGAAGACTTGACCAGATTTCCATTTCCACTGGGTTCAATGACTGTGTTGATGACTGCAGAGGAAACAGATGTCATTGCTGTTTATCTACCAATATTTTTGTACTACACAGTCCCTCCAGGAGATCTTTCTTATTTTTAAAAATACTACTACACAAATTGATGAAACTGCAAACACTGGATTCTTCTCTTAATCTGTTACCAGTGAAGACTTATATGTAATTAATATCCGTTATGCTGAATATAAATCGAAGAGGGCTTTGGATGAATGTGAGTTGTGATGACACGTCTTGGCTCAAATTTGTAATAATTTAGAAAAATTGCAATCTCTTCCAAATATCCTAGAGTTTGCTTGATTTTGTATATAACTAGAAATTGAAATCCTGGAGGAACTGACTACAGTGCTGCTGAGTTCTCCAATCTGTTGGTCAGAATGTGTTTACATTAATTAACGTGTGTGTGTGTGTATAAATTTAGTTTGTTATTTTAGGAAATGTATAATTCTGATATGGTTATAAAGCTTTCAGTTAAAGTAAAGAAAGTCGTCTCCAGCATAAAGTTTTCCACCACAAGACGGTTTTCAGGACAGAAGAGTTTGTGATTTCTGGTTTCTCAGCAACATAACAAGATGCATTTTTTTTTATTATTACAAAAAGGAGAAGCTGGTAAGACAACAACTGTTTAAAGTTGCAGGAACTAACTTGTCTTGTGGATATTACACAAGATTAAATGTGACTATAAATAGAGTAACAGCATTCATAAATAAATAATAAATGTGGTATAGTGTTGTATAAGAGGAGCAAAACATTTAGGACATGGTGTTATAAGAAAATGATCCGCTTTAGACTGGTAACAACGCCCTGATCACATCACCCCGTC
>NC_080718.1:10370656-10440656 GCF_019097595.1 Hemibagrus wyckioides | reverse complement strand
TTATATAGGGTGTTAATACAATACTATTAAGCCTTTGGGGAGTGTGGGTGGTACATCTGAAATTTATTCCAACTTCATTTTTCAGAAAAATAGACCCTAGCCCTAATAAATTACAAATGCTCATGCATTGTATATATCAATGTATACAATTACTAATATTTAAATTAATTCATTTCCTTTGCTCGTCTTTGAATACTCGACTTGAAACTTACTCTACATGCTCTTCCTCATCTGTCAAAATTGTTGCTGGAGTATTTTTAAGTGCTTTTGTTACCTGGCGATCTCGGCACTATGAGTTGTCCAGTTCTGGTAATTGTCACTCTCGTGTCCCTCTGCTTCAGAGTCTCTGCCTCTGGACGGAGGCCGAAGCAGATCAAGAGTCTGGGTTCTGTGCAAGGCTCCTGAATGGTGCGAGCGTTTATGTTTAGTGATGCTATGGTTAGATTCATACTCGTCCTCTGAGGTGGAGGCGTAGTCTGAGCCCTTCTGACGCCTCCTGGAGCCTTGCCCCAAGGAATTTGATTTTTAAGGAGAGAGAGGAACACCAAGGCAAGTAGAAGTAGTAAAGGAAAATATAAATAGAGAAGGAAAAAGAGAGAACAAATACCCAAAATATTAGAATGCCAGGTTACACTGGGGGGAAAAAAAGGAGTTTTAAAATGACCACAAAGTGCTCACACAGTCAGCTGTCACAATATGTCAGTCTACTGAAAGCAGCACTTTAGCTGGTATGAAGTTTAGTAATAGATTCCCAGTCAATTAATAAACTGGAGCATGATTTAAAAAACCCAGTTAGTTACTGACCTAGCACAAAAAAATCACTAGGACAGAGACTTGGAAAAAATCAAATGGTATTAAAACCTTGGGAACATTATTTTAAGGAACATATAAGGGGTTATTAAAGGCGTCATTCATAAGTACTTGTATTACTACAAACCGGTTGACTAAGAACTGCATCATGATGTTGTCAATGTGCAATAAACACCATTAAATTCTTGTTATACAAACAACTGAGCATGAAATAATATCTTATATTCTGTAAAACTTTTAGTTTCTCAGTAGTGTAAAATATGGGATTTAAGATATGGTTTTTCAAATAAATAACTGCAGTCACTTGATGCTACCAAGAAATTAAAAGGTGAATTTAAGGTATTAATTCATGCTGAATAGTTTGTGTAACACAACTTTAATAAACTGTTTTGTAGTAACGCAGGTATTTATAAATAAAGACTAATACACAAAGTCTTGAATGAGAGTGCAATTCTGTAATAACAATAAAAACATTAGCCCTTTATATGTTCCTTAAAATGAAGTGTTTCCAATACTGTTTCCAAATGGAAAACAAATTCTCCCCAAAAACATAAATGAAATCGGATAAAACTAGAAATGTGTATGAAAACATTTATTAGATATTTAAATATTTTATGAACTGAAACGTTGGTGTCGCACTCACTGGCTGTACTGCTGGTATATTTTGCACTGCTGGATCTCCCACGGATGATTGGTTGCCTGCCTGTTGTCCCAGAACCCCTCTGTGTACCAGTCTTGGGGTCAGGTACTGAAACCTTATGTGCTGAGAAACCAGACTCTACCTCTGAGCGGTTGGAAAAGCCAGTCCTACCAGCTGAGGACTCTGTATCACTGGGTGTAGTAAAAGAGCTGGTTCTCCTTCTTGGCAGTGCCAATATATCCAGTCGAGAAAGCTTTTTGCTCTCCTGTGTTCTGGTGGGGTCCGAGTTCTGAGAGGTGCGGTCAGTCTCTGTACCATCATTGTCGGAAGCATCGCCCAGGCGTGCACGGCGTAGCATGGATGTCCTTGTAGGTTTTGGTGCACAAAGGCTGCCAGAGCGAGTTAGTGCTTGGGCCACTGTACCTTTGCTGGATCTCCTCGAGCTTTCATTCTGAAGTGGGACAGTGTACTTTCTAATAGGTTGGGAGCTGAACTCCTGGTCTGAAACAGTATCAGACCACTGATGTGTGATGGAGCCCTGAGAAGCTGATTCCTTATAGTTACTGTCTGCTGAACTAACCCTGCCTTTCCGTGGATCTCCAGATGAGTTATGCTCTCGAGCACGCTGACTAGGAGTTTTTTTCCCTTTCAGTAGCTCACTGAGGATCACTGGCTTTCTAGGGGCAGAAGTGCCAGAATTTTTACCACTGCGTTGACTGACTGTACTGGACGTGTCTACATCTGATTCCCCAGAAAGTGAGTCTTCCTGAGGGCAGGGGGCACGGTTGGGCTTCTGCACATGGAGTTTGGCCTCTAAGACAGCTAGCGCATTCTCAGTCTCTTTAAGGTAAGACTGAGTGTCTTGGTTGCACACACCTTTGAACGCATTTGTATCATTGTTAGATTCTGGACTTGAGATATGGGGCAATTTCTTAAAGTGAACGTCGTCGCTGGGCCGATGTTTGGTAAAGCTCTCTTGTCTGATGAGTGACACTGCGCTTTCTGTGCTTGCAGAGGCGTCCTTGTTCGGTGGAGAAACACTGGAATCGCCAGACTTGCGGCTACCGTGCTGTCTAGTTATGGTGGCTGTCGAGAACTTTGTGGAACAATCTTGATCATTTACCATTTTGTCTACAGTTACATCTTGCTTAGATGATGCCTCAAAATTAACCTCTGAAATCCTGTCTGGTTTCCCAGTGCTAGTTCTTCTACCCAGCTCTATGATGGAACCATCATCTGACTTACTAGCATCGCTCAGACTGTCTGGATCTAGATCATCCGTGACGTACAGTTTCTGATGATCTTTTTGTAGTGAACCTTGTATGTTCCTCTCCACACCGTCATACGTCAGATAAGATTCTGAATCTACATGAATACTAGGTGGAGGCACTTGTCCCTCCACTCTTGTGGGCAACTGAGGCAGAATTCGTCGTGCTCTATGAGTCTGGCCGTCCTCTGCCCCCGTGCTCTCGTTGGTTTGATTGTGCATCGAGAGAGGGTTAATTTGCCCACCTCCTAAACAACCGATTAAAATAATGATTCAAATAATTGTTCTGAATAAAATGTGCTTATGTAAAAAGAGCAAGAATAACAACATCTTACTGCTACCTGAAAGATCCATCGGTGTAGAAATGTTGATTTCTGTAGAAATTGGCCCCGAGTCAGAATAGCTGTCAGCCAGACTAGCCCAACGCGAAACCCATTTAGTTTCTCCAGTAGTCAATGCCACTGACCCCACCTGTGAATTTGGGGAAAAAAAATCACTACACCACAACACATTCAGGTCCGGTAAAAACATAACTGTTAATTGATTAACATTTACCATCAATGTCAGGCAGCCTGAATTAGTTTGAATCAAAACTAAATACTGAATCAGTACTGATTAATATCACCATGTTCTCTACACACTGTCAATAAAAAGATGCTAACATGAAAGTGTTTTGCCTCAGATTTGGTCACCCATCACCAACTAATCCGCGTGAAGGAAAGAAGCAGAGTCTACCAAATCACAGAAACTGCTTTGAGATCCCAGAAGAAAAAAGGAAGAAAAAGCTGCTGCAAAAAGCATTAATGGAGGCCAAGCACAAGAAAATAATCATGCCTTGCTATATTATCAACACTGATGATAATAATAACTGCACATATTGCAACTTTCCTCAGAATTAACAAGAAAAAAAAAAGAGAATATTGCTCAGATCCTTGCCCCACTGCACTATTACCTCAATAAATTAACCAGAAAAGGTTAAAGATTTAAAAACAAACTTAATTGAAAACATCACACTCAAATGATCATATGAAGAATCAAGGAAGTATTTATAAACAAAAATTGATTTGGGAGATTGCTGTGATAAACTACTACCGTTAGCATGAATCAAATGACGCAAATCAAGCACAGTCATTTACAGAGGCATACATCAACATACTTAATAGATGCTTGGCCCCCTTTAAACATGAAATAATCAGTGGAAGTTTATGCCAGTGACTGATTGGGTTTTTGACAGACAAACCCATATAATTAATATTAAGAGCCCAGGTGTGATGTTACCTGTGCTGGACCCATGGCTGTGTCCCTACAGCCTGGATTATGACCCAGTGTTGGGCCGGGACTATTCTCACTAAGTGGGAGGCTATCTTGGGCCTCCATGTCACCCTCTACAGACCTATAATCTGATGCTGCTGATGGCTGACTGCTGTGCTCTGGGCACTCAAGAACACCAAAAACCTGTCAGGAACAAAGGATGGCAAAAGACTTGATGGGCAGAACAAAATGTATAATCTGACATAACTTTGATGGATAACTCCATATATATATATATATATATATACCAAGCTAAATGGAGCAAAATAGCATCTGGTCTAGACCTTTTAATTATTTGTAGATATTTTTTGAAGTTCCTGAAACAGAAAAGTCCCATGATCACATCACTCCCAAAGTAATCCCAAACTAAATCTTTAATACAGATCATACTTGCATTCTAGAAAAACATGTAATTAGTCAAACATTTCTTCATTCAATAATTTCGGTAAGGCTAGTGAAACATGCTTGTACTGAAGATAATTTAGTCACTGAATCGAAATCTGGATTTTTGTGAAGCTGCTGTGTGAGTGTTTATTGTTTAAAAAGTTCTACGTGAATAAAAAAAATTCAATTAAACATGGCGTTGAAACATGAAGTTTCATTCCCAAGATAGTATCTTCAGCTATGTATAACATGCAAATATAATTAAGAATTAATGATTCATTAAATAAATCACTGAGCTTGGAAAATTGGGCAGAATCAATACAAAGGAAATGAATGTGTGATGTATGTATGTAACTGTTGGGAAGCATTACCCATATAGTATTGGAGTAATGAGTGACAACCCTTTCTTTTCTTAAAGATCAATACATTGTGGCAGGTTTTGCTGCACCAAAAATCTGAGCGCAAGAATAAGGAAATGCAAGAAAAAGAGCGCAGGATTATAAAACAAGCTTTTTTTGATTTGGCTGAAGTAAATTCCACAAACAAGCAGGGTAAACATGAAAGTTCACATGCATTTTTGCATCTGAATAGAAGGAACTGTGCTTGTGAACAAAATATGTACTCAGGGTTTGACAGTAAAATGTCACCGTAATGGTCTCATCTTACAACACAGAACAAAATATTTGGTGGGTAGGGATTCAGACAGTGGGGATTCGGGGGGGGGGGCTTGATAGGTTCAGGCATCTAACTAACCAGTGGATTCAAAAGGAACATACCTGGTCAATCATGTTACGTGCCTCCTCCACCTCTTTATCACGTGCCTCCGCCTCAATGGTGTAGGTACCAGCATCACTCAAGGTGTCCTCCTCTTCTTGCTTGGAACCTTTAGGGGTCTTCCCATCTGTGCAACTGGCAGATGTGGATTTATGAAGTGGGTCTGATGGTTCTAGCTGTTGGGAAGGTGATATGACATGGGTGTGATCCATGGCTGAGGGTTGAGACTGGTTAGAACGATCTGACACCATGCTGGAAGATTTTGAGTGCGATTTCTCTGACTTAGCTGTGGAATTTGATTTTGACACCTTGAGAAACTCGGTCATGAAATCCAGTGCCAGTCTGGACTTGCGACCAACGCTTGCAAACGGTCTTGAAGAAGCTGAGCGTGACGAAAAGTTTGAAGTACTGCCGAGAAGGTCACTTTTCTCTCTTCTCAGTAATCCAGCTCTGGACGAACCATCAGAACCTTTGAGAGGAACAGTAAAGCGCTGAGTTGGTGTGTTCTGTACAGCTGAGGAAGGTAAACTCTCTCCAGACTGGATAGCTCCTTTTGTCTTCTCTGTTCTTTTTTTGTGGGCCACGTGAGATTCTGCTGGAGACACGTTATTGGTAAAAGACTGGGAGCGACTCCTGCGCACGTCATCGTCAAGGAAATTGATAACGAATGCTTGCTGGGGGTCCTTTTTAGGCTGAGTTTGACACCTTGGTGTGGAGGTCATGGGAGGATCCTCTCTGTCTGGAGAAGTGAAAAGTTGTTGGGGAGTCAACTCTCTTGAGAGGTCCTGGTGACTTGAGACTGGGTCTTCAGAGTCACTTTGTGTTCCATCCTCATGATGGTGTCCATCTAACAAAGACAGTTGCATCAGCACTAAATTCCAGCACATCCCTATGCCAATATGATTGAGTTAACATAGCGTTTTGATTGCTTCATTACAATATCTAGTAAGAGGGATAATTCGAGTTTTTGCTGGTATTGGGGTACATTTTATTGACTAGTGGTTTGTTTTTGGAAATCCTGAAACCAGACCTCATAAATGTGAGCACAAAGAGCTACTAAATCCATCCACAAATGAAAATACAGAGATTTATAAAGTTAGCAAAGGGAGCATTTACACCCCCTACTGTTGGGATTGATAAAATAAAATAAAATTAAATTAAAAATAAAACCAGGGTTTTTTTTTTTCAGGCTAGGGCTTGGGAACTCATGTGGGATCAGTTGATTTACAAATGGGGTTATGAGAGACATTAACAATTTCCTCTTTGATTTTATTTTTTTATTTCCCAAATGAATATAATTTTTATTGCTCTAATTACTCAATCAAGCTACATCTAAATGAAAACTGTGTACGCTATTTATTTCTCACTAAACTGACAAATCACTTACTTCGCTTTCACAGGTACAGCCATGTTTTTTATTCTAAAACATAGTTCCTTAGACATCATGGCTTGGTTTGTGCTCTAACAGGCTGCACTGTTAACTGTGGGACCTTATATAGACACGTGTGTGTGCCTTTACAAATCATGTCCAATCAACTGAATTGACCACAGGTGGACAGTTGTAGAAACATGTTAAGGATGATCAGTGGAAACAGGATGCTCCTGAGCTCAATTTTTGAGTGCCATGTCAAAGGCTGTGAATTCTTATACAGTGTTTAATCTGACACACAGAGGGCTTATCATTTGTTAAAAATAAGGGAAAGCTTCATTCTCATGGAATTTATTATTTCAATCTGATAAAAAATTTCTCCCACTTTGAGGCTAATTAACCTGAGTATCTCAACCAAACCCTATGATCCATCCACTTTATTCCGCATAGCTGACTTATCTTAAACACATTATGCAGATAACATTTAATAACCATAAACAGAACTTAACATGTCACTATTAATGAAAGCAAATTTCCATTACTGTGTACATTCACTTTCAGGAAAACTTTACTTACCCTTCAGAGTATTTTTGCCTATGGAAAGGTCACTCTTGGTGGTATAGAGATCATCTGACCTGGAATTTCTTCTCATCATGCTTGTGTCGGTCTGCACCAGCCAATCAGCCACCTTGCTCTCTGATGACATCACCTCCGTCGGAGTGACAAGTGACTCCTTGCTGGGGTTCTTGCGTTGGCGGAAGGAGAATTTCGTAACGTGGTCTTTGATTTTAATCTTTCCAGGAGTGCAATCATCAAACTCAATGGTAAATGAGGCATGGCTTTGCACTACAGGGGGTGTAGGTGGTGCTTTATTCACTGTGTCTTTTGTTGGGATCACCTGCACCTCTTGCTCTGTAGTTTTGGGCATTGATTGCAATTCCTTGGTGGTAATTTCAAAGTAACTTGCGTCCCTTCGACTGGAGTAAATGGTCTTTCCTTGATGTTCAGGGGATGGTCCATTAACCTCTTGTCTGGAGTCTTCCTTCTGTTTTTCTGTGCAAAGAAACTAGCATATAAACACCAAACTGGGAACTTCTAGGAACTTCTAACTTCTGGGAACTCACTGACCTTCTAGAATACTTTAGGTTATATAATCCATGCTAACTAATATACAGACCTTGGCCAATCATTATGTCAATAATCCCATTTGCACAGGAATAAAATTAGACAGGAATGCTCTAATCACAATATATATGGCTAAAATTACATGGGAGACCTAACCATCACACTCATTTGTGCCTTTTGAACATCTCATTCCAGATTTTGATCCCCTTTTCTGTTTAAACCCCCCCACACTCTTCAGGGAAGTCTTTCCACTAGACTTTGGAACATGTATGTGGGGATTTGCCCATTCACCACAAAAGCATTAGTGATGGTCAGGTGTCCACAAACACCTGGCCACATAGTATAAAGTTTCAGGGTTCACATTCATGCACATCTTTACACAGTAAAATTCTTGTAAATACAAAAAGTAAGCAAGTGAAATAATAGCAAACTGTAAACAATGCATGTAGTCAGTTATTTTGCACATTCAGTACCCTAGTATAATAATAATAATAATAATAATAATAATAATAATAATACATCCATAATAATTCTCACAGCCTAATTCTTATTCTGGAAGCATACAGTATAATATATAGTATTAATGCTGACATGGTAAAAACAGAAACTCCTGTTTCATTGTTGAAACACAAGGCCGTGTGAATGTATGTACTCCAGCTGTTTCCTGTAGACTCAAACCCTGCTGAAATACATCCGACTAAGAGATTAACCTATAAAACCAGAGAAGGCAGATTTGGATCCTGTCTCAGAAGAAAACAATGCCCCCTCATTTTGCTGCAGCTTAGACAGCTCCTAATCCATCACAAGACTATGGCTCGCTGTTAACAAGGCAGTCTTTACTCAATAAGCCTTTCTTTTCACCCCAGAATTCACCAGTGTTTTTCTAGAGGGTCAGTGTAATGGACCAAACCGCAAGGCTAAGGCTTTGTTGTGTAGTAAGAAAGTTACAGACCTGCACTATTGTGACTGCTGCTTGATTTTGCAGACTCTCCCTTGTGGTCTTCATCAACATCACCCCACCATGAGGGCTGGCCATACAACGGAGTGGGCTTGAAGACTGCTTGCTCTGAGAGAGGCAGACAGAAAAGAGAGACGGTGTAAGAACCAGGGGCAGATATATTTATAGAAAACTTCAACATGGAGGTTAAATCACTAAAAACGTTGTCTAAATCGTTTTAGACAGTAAACTCTAACTGGTTGGAGCAGCAAATAAGCTGCTTGAGTTAAGGCATAGCAAATCCAGGTATAACCCAAGTAACTTACAAAAACAACAAATGTTGCATACATTTAAAGACATATAAAATGATTTTACTTTTTTAGATAACAATCTACAGCATGTATAGAAATGCTGCTTAGACCCACACTTCAGTGGCATCCTGCCTGACCAAGTTAAAAGTAGAATGACGACGTAGCCCTCGTATCACCCTGTGGAATCTTCTCTCTGTGGAAATAAGCTTCACGAAAAGACACAGCCTGTTGTCCATCACAGCCGAGTCATTTAAATCAGTGAACAGGAGGACGTTCTACACAGAAAAACAAAGTCCACATGGTCCATAGATGTAAATCTCACCAATTTAAACTATTTGATTTCACTTTCTGTAAGCACATATCGTGGATTTTTTTTTTAATGAACACTGAGCTTGCACATTTCATTCATTACTAAACTGAGGTATGTATGCAATGCATCCAGTGAGAGAACTTGGGTAGGGCCTGGGCAACACCCGAGTGTGAGTCAGCACTAAGTCTGCTCCATATGTCACCGAAACTGCTGTAGCCTGGTGAGAGAAACTAGGTGGACCTTTTGCCAGGCTTCAAGACCAAAACATGTCTGTTTAGACTTGGATGTACAAAAAATTGGTGTACTGTCTGGTAGAAAGACAAGCCCCAGTCTCTGAAAATCCTCAGGATGTCACTATGGTGTCAAGAAATTGACAAAAGAAATAATAATGAGTGGTCCAAAATTGGGGTTTTCTCCCTACGATATGCTTTGACACCTGAATTTTAAGAACACAGCTTTTCTGACTATTTAAACTTGCCTAGGACTGGTTCCTGATAAGATCCAGTTCAACAAAGGCAGTGGTTTAAAAAACAAGCAAACTCTCAGTCCGCCTTAAGATGTCAAAATCCGTGTTAAACACAGTTTACTCACAAAACAGACATATGCTACATTTACACACACAGCAGCTCGCAGCAAGTCAGCGACAGGAGATCATTCATTTTCAGTAAGAGCTGGTGACTTTCACCAACATGAGTGACAGTGACCATTAGTGTCTAGATGTAGGAGTGTCCAGCTGAGTCAGAATTTTTTTTTTCCTTTATGTAAATATGGAGCGATTTGGTTCAGCGACTCGGTGGGGAGTGAAGACGTAGAGTGCACTTGATCCACGGTAAAGGACACACGCTGCTTCTCCTTCATCTCATATGATATGATGCAGATATACACTGCTGAATTTTATACACTAGCTGCACCACCCTCTGATAAACGTTAATACTATAGCAACCAGTAGTAGGAATTTCAGAGTACAGCGTGTGAAGTGAGAAAATCATTGTATGTGTGAACGCAGCTTGTAATCAGATCCTGATTGATCACAATGTCCATGCTGCTCCTGTACTACTTTCAGTTGAAATAAAATAAAAAAGAAATTTCTCTCTTTTCATTGTTGTACAAAACAGAGCGAGGAAACACCTCTCATATTGTGTAACTTTGCTGTGCCTATAGGTTGTTGAGATATGTCTTGTGTCTACAGGCCACTTTCTTCTTTTCTCTCAAGCATTCAAGTATCTGCAACTGAAGCTAGCTGACACACTATTGAGCTAAATTAATTGTTTCTAAATATAGTTATTGTTCCTCACATTAAAAAAATAAGAAATAAAACAGGTGGAAGTATATTGTAAAAATCTAAGACTGAAAAAACAGAGGGCTAAAATGTATGCTATGTAAGCAAAATCCTGTTATAAACTACAGGACACTAAAGAGAAAATTATTAATTATTAAGTGATCAAGAGGAAGGAAGGATCTGGTGGACTTGAGGAAACATTACAGAGCATTAGATTCTCTAGAGAACATCACACAAAGTTGTGGAAATGTTCACCCAGTTATCAGTTCTCATACACCATATAGCCACAAGTATGTGGACATTTGACATAGCACTCATGTTGCTGTTGCTCCCTGTTCAGGGTCGCCACAGGGGATCATTTGGTCCGCATGTTTCGATTTGGCACAGGTTGTACGCCGGATGCCCTTCCTGACGCAACCCTTCCATTTAATCCGGGGTTGGGACTGGCACTGAGAGTTAACGCTTCAGTGGCTGGGTTAGCGTCCCGCCTAGGAATCGAACCCGGGTCCACCAGGAGGACATAGCACTTACAGGTGCTTTTTAAAAATCTCAATCCAGAATTTGTTCCACTGTGCAGCTATAATATAACCTCCACTCTTTTGAAACCACTTTCTACTAGATTTTAGAGCATGATTAAGCCCCAAGAGCATGAGTGAGGTCAGACACTTAAGTTCAAGGAAAGATGATTTCACCAGGGTTTGAACAATGCCACTATAAACACTGTGGACAAATTCCATCACTATAACCAACCAGCTCGGAGACTGTGGCGTTGAGACTGAACCATGGCTCGGATTGTACAGATTAACAACAATCGTCTCATCTGATCAGGAAAGCAGTCCCAAATCCATTCCCATGGCAACTCCTTTTAAACACTCCTGCACTATTCCACATTACACGGTAAGGTCGCGTTCTGCTTTAGACCAGTATTCTTCCGTCACCTTTCACAGATCCATTGAGCAGCCGCAGAGCTTCCTCCTGACGACTAGCCACATTCAAATGAGGCTCAGAGCAACACCACCTAAGCAACCAAAGTCATGTGAAGCAGACAAGCAAAATATTTTGCGGTGAATTCATAAAGAAACAGCTGGGTTATTATTATTATTTTTTTTTTTTTTAACCAGTGAGTGGCAAAGTCAACAAATCAGGTACCATGAAAGATCACAATCGAGCGTATAAGCCTCAGTTTCACTATCGTACCTGTGATATTCAACATAAGGAATATTATCATACACTCTTCTCAATAATTGTACAGAAGTTCTTTTGTGGTTTTTTTTTTTTTTTTTGCATATCTAATTCATATTCTTGTATTTTAATAAGAATACCAACACTGTGTAAAACGGTTGAAGTAAAATGAGTTACTTAAAGGTCATTCTTATTTATATCTTATTGTAATTTCTAATTTATTTTATTTCAAACTAATATGCTGGGGACCAATAAACAGATGTATTTAGCTAACATTAGGACAGTGCTGTGTTAGAGGAGCCGGGTAATTTTCAGTTAATTTTATTTGCATAGTTCTTTTAACAACGGATATTGTCTCAAAGCAGCTTTACAGAAGTAGAGAAATAGAGAAGGAAAATATATATAAAGTATATATTATATATATATAATAAAGTATAAGTTGGCGAGCAAAAACTCTGGTGATATGAGGAAGAAACCTTGAGAGGAACCAGGCTCAGGAGGGAACCTCATCCTCATTTGAGTGACACTGAACAGTAAATAATATTGTCCTTTCTACAACAGCAATCAAGGACTTATGGGGAACTATTAAGTTCATTATAGACACTAATTCCTTGCTGTTGCAAACTGACAGGTGAAATTTTGTAATTTGGCTATTAGTATTTTAAGACATTAGTGATTTTATGCTACATGTGAAAAGGTTGGGATGATGCCGTGTAAGCATGTTTTTGGAACTTGTGTATCAATGTTTGTAATAAAAACACCATCTTTAACTAGGGCACAATTTTATGTCATTTTTTTGGTTTATGTCATGGTCTATTTTCACCCACAATGCTTTCCAACCACTCGCTGCTGTCGTTTTTTTCTTTAATCCTTTATCCTATCACCTATATCTGAGATTGTTAAACTCTTTCTCCTATTAAACATCAGCACATCAACTAACTTCTCCCAAAACTAATAAAAACACAGCAGCAGCCAATGACACTAATCACTATGATCATAACAAACATTTCAGTATGAAAATATTTAATATAGGTGTTTTTAACATAATACAAAAAGCTACAAACACTAGGTGCTTCCCAAATCGCACACTTGCCCTATTCTACACCGCTGGTGGCTCAAGTGGTTAAGGCTCTGGGTCGTGGACTGGAAGATCGGGGGGTCAAGCCCCAGCACCGCCAAACTGCCACTGCTGGGCCCTTGAGCAAGGCCCTTAACCCTCTCTGCTCCAGGGGCACTGTATCATGGCTGACCCTGCCCTCTGACCCCAAAGAACTTCACTGTAATGTATATGTGACAAATAAAGGCTATTTCTATTGCATTGTGTAGTATAAATAGTCACAGAGAAAATTCCGACATGAAGTACACTTCAAATACCAGGATTACGCACAGCTTTAATCTAAAATATGGCTGAAAAACAAAACTGTGAAATGTTCAACACTTCATGCTCGCAGCTATGTTTATGTGGTGGCAGAGGGGCGGGGCTACCACACACTGAATCTGGGTGAGAAAACTGGTGGTGAACGAGACATCTTACAAATATTTATTAAATTAGTCCATGATTAATTTATCAGCATTATAAAAATGGCACAGTATTCAGTTAAAGCTAGCGGCGTCACATTACGTGTGTTGACACGGAGTTCTCGAGATGATGCTATCCTTCTAAAATGTATACACTAGACCCTAGAGTACATAGTATGTTATTTGGGACACAGCTCCTGTGTAATGATGGAAAATGGTGACAATGTAATAAGAGCACATGCTGACCCGTGATCAGCAGATTAGAGGTAAATGGAGGATGCAGGTGAGGCAGTGGATGTTACCTGTGTTGGATTTGCGCTCATTCTTTTCGTGTTTAGAGAGCAACATGTCTGCAGCGCTGGTCTTCTCATCCACCTGCTCCGTCTTCCTGAACTCCAGAGGATTTACACCCACCTGCAGCTGACTCGTGTACTTCTCATGCTGACATCCAGAAAACACACAAAGCAGCAAGATGAAGAGCGCAAGTGTACGGCATCGTGCTTCAAAAACCGGAAGCAAGCACACTACACACTCACAATTCTCTCTCTCCCTATCTCACACATGCACTCTCTATCTCTCTCTCTCTCACACACACATACTCACACACAAACACAAACACACTCTCTCACACACACACAAACACACTCTCTCACACACACACACACACACACACACTTTCTCACACACACACAAACACACACTCACTCTCTCTCTCACATACACACACACTTTCTCTCACACACACAAACACACACTCTCTCTCCTTCTCTCTCACACACACACAAACACACTCTCTCTCTCACACACACATTCTCACACACAGTCTCTCACTCTCTCTCTCACACACACACTTTCTCACACACACACAAACACACTCTCTCTCCCTCTCTCACACACACACTCACACACAAACACACTCTCTCACACACACTCTCTCTCTATCTCTCTCTCACACACAGTCTCTCACACACAAACACACTCTCTCACACACACAAACACACACTCTCTCTCTCTCACACACACACACTTTCTCTCTCACACACACACTCACTCTCTCTCTCTCTCTCTCTCTCTCTCTCACACACACATACACACACACACACACTCTCTCACACACCTCCCCAAACATGATGTAGAACAGCAGTAATTAACAAGAGAGTGAACCGGATTGACGACTAGCTAGTATTCAGCAAGTACAGACACACACACACTGGCACATACCTTAAGAGCCTCCTCTGGGACTTTGTGTTGGCTCCGCTCCATGATGTAAACATGAGAATGTGAGGAGAGTTAAGATATTACTCAGGCCGTAGCATGAGGCAGCAAACAACAGAAGTGAGCTATAGGATTCAATCAATAAATAAAGAAAAGGATTTATTTGTTTGTTTGTTTTTATATTCTCTATATCACGACTTGTCCAGAATAAAGCTGGGTCTTGTGTAATTTTGTCCTTGGCTGTGCAAACTGGGCATATAAAAATCCCCTCATAATGAAGAAAGGTGCTAAAGCTTGCTAATGTCTGAACAGAATTTCTTGCATGCGCAATCCTTTTTATTATTTTGAGCACAAATGCATTAAGGAGATTTCCTTATCTTAGCACTTTGCAGGATATCAAAGCAGATGTTTAACATTAGCGAATTTATTTTAATGGGAACAGCTGTATTGCTCTTGCACTGAAAAAGGATATCATATCCAAAGCGAACAACATCAGAGAGCTTCAGGGTGATGTAGGTCTGGTCGGGGATGCGAAGATCGTTCACAAATGTCTAGAGAGGGAAAAGGGACACAAACACACACACACAAAGATGTTAAATAAACATGCTTTAATTTACATTATTGAATGGGAGAGCTACAAATGTGCTACTACCCCATCAATAACTCCAAATTATTATTATTATTTATTATTATGAAACCATTAGGCAGAGCTTTATAATGTTATTTCTTCAGAAACTGACCACCGAAGTTATGTATTTCCAACTCATAATGATGTCTTTTCTCTTCTAAATAGAAAGTGGTTAACAAAAAAAGCTTAGTAGTTAAGGTGCTGGACTATTGATCAGAAGGTTGTGAGGTTGAATCCCAGGTCCACCAAGCTGCCACTGCAGGGCCCCTGAGCAAGGCCCTTAACCCTCAATAGCTCAGTTGTATGAAATGAGATAAACTCTAAGTCGCTCTGGATAAGGGCATTTTTCCATTTGTCTGGACAATAGGCTTGTGCAATATAACTAATCATTTCTAAACAATATTACACTGCCATGATATCCAGTAATGTTTACTCTGATTAGATTATATTACCAGACCTGTCATCTGTATACACATTACATAGGAGCTTTAGAATTACTTTCCAAGCTAAAATATATGCCAAAGATATATTACGCAAGTTAAAATATACTCAAAAATATGCCAAAAGAGCATGTTTTTTTTAAAAAAAGGAAACTGACAAACATGTGGAAAGGTCCGTGAAGATGTTTTGAAGCCCCGCCCCCTCCCTCCATCACACATGCAGCTAACAGCAGTTAGCAATGTTTATTAGGAATGCTGCTGAAATAGTTTTGGTAAGAAATGGCTTTCAGTTTTCGGTCAAAATTTTGCTTAAATAAAAATCAACACACAAGTGTCCTATTTGGAGCTTAATAATTATTAAATATTATTTGCGGGGCTGATGATCAGAAAGTGGTTAAATACGCTGTTTTTTCCTTCGGAGCTGCAACAGTAGGCTATAACATAAAGGAGATTAGAGAAATGATTTGTAAAAGTATTTTCTTATAACTGTTTTACCTAAAAACCCACCATTCAGCTGAGTTTTCATGCTTGCCGCAGAAATAATTTGCAATTAACTGCAAATTAGATGGCGTGTGATGGGGAACAAGCCTCCAAATCACTGGCTAGTAGTTTAACTTGACGAACACAACAATATAACAGAACACTCCATTTCAGGTTGAGCAGACATGCAGGAAACTAGAATAGGAGGCGAGGTAATCACTTAATGAAGCCTTGGCAGGATTAAAAGCCGGGTGTGTAAGGCTTGTTTAGAGATGCTTCGGCACCTAGCCTTTGTTCCAGCGAAAGTTAAGTCGAGTTGTTCATCAAGGCGTAAATAGCAGTTAAATAATGGCAGTCAGAAAGGAGCGGAGGAAAAAATAAAGCAAACCAAAAAGCTCAGTGCCCTACTGCTGTTTAATGGCTTTCTTAATGTTTTAAAGTAATACTGACAAGAAAGAAGTGTTACAGGTCCTTTCTGTTACAGAACACACACCCCATCATTGTCTCATCTCTGGTGAATAGTGAATGGTGTTCAAGCAATTGTTAAAACAAAAGGAGGCGGAAATGTCTGGCATGTTTTATTCTTGGAGACAGAAATGCAGAAGAGTTAAGTTCATGTGTCATAAAAAGTTTAGCTTGCACTTAATTTTTTGCCTTAAATGTTTTCAATCAGATTTATTAATAAACTGCAACAAAAACATTTTCTTTGCCATAAATACACTATATTGGCAAAAGTTTTGGGACACCTCTCCAAATCACTGGATTCAGGTGTTGTTTTTCAGGGGTTGGGCTTGGCCCCTTAGTTCCGATGAAAGGCACTCCTAATGCTTCAGCATACCAAGACAATTTGGACAATTTCATGCTCCCAACTTTGTGGGAACAGTTTGGGGATGACCCCTTCCTGTTCCAACATGACTGCACACCAGTGCACAGGTCCATAAAGACATGGATGAGTGAGTTTGGTGTAGAGGAACTTGACTGGCCTGCACAGAGTCCTGACCTCAACCTGATAGAACACCTTTGGGATGAATTAGAGCGGAGACTGCGAGCCAGACCTTCTCGTCCAACATCAGTACCTGGCCTCACAAATGCAGTTCTAGAGGAATGGTCAAAAAGCCCATAAACACTCTCTTAAACCTTGTGGAAAGCCTTCCCAGCTGTTATAGCTGAAAAGGGCAGGCCAACTCCATATTACATTCATGTGCATGTAAAGACAGCTGTCCCAAAACTTTTGGCAATATAGTGCATATTCTGTTCCACAAAACAAAGCAAAAGCATCAGAGCAAGTGTAGCTCCAAACATTTCAGATTCAACTATCTTACTACCAGGAGATCATTTATTTGTTTCAGTCTCCTTGTAGTGTGCATGAATGAACATCTGGGCAACTGCTTTCTGATCTCACACACACCCTAGACACCTATTTCAGACAAACAGGACATGGAAGAACATTCCACACATGCTACTCCGGCTGGTGTGGTGACGCGTGCTGATTACGGGTGCTGAAAGGCATTTAAAAAATCTCTTACAACTGACCGATACCACCTACTACTCACTCAGCACTAATCAATCAATCAATCAATCAATAACGAGCTATTTCACAGAGATAAAACACTGCCTACAACATTTCTGATGTGAGCTGAAGTAAACAGTTCAAATACAAATCACAGACATTTTTCGAGCAGGTTCAACAACCTGAGAAACAAAAACACCTTCTCCTTCCTGGCTTACCCAAAATAAACTTGGACTTGTAATGCACTTCCTGGTCAGATTAATTAGCATGTATGGATGATAGATTATGTGGAAACAATAAGACGAAGCAAAATAAACTGCATGTTAAAAACATATTGTATATCGAACTGATCTGTTAGCACAACATGCAGCTACCTCACAGTTCAACATACTGAGAGACAATTAAGACACTCATAATATCTTATATACAAGAATAATACGTTTTATACATGTTGATGAGAACACTAAAGCTCATAACCAACATAATATTATATCCACACATTGTTATCAGGCATAACATTATGAGCACTAACAGGTGAAGTGAATAACACTGATCTCCTCATCATGGCACCTGTTAGTGGGTGGGATATATTAGGCAGCAAGTGAACATTCTGTCCTCAAAGTTGATGTTTTAGAAGCAGGAAAAATGGGCAAGCGTAAGGATTTGAGCGAGTTTCACAAGGGACAAATTGTGATGGCTAGACGACTGGATCAGAGCATCTCCAAATCTGCAGCTCTTGTGGGGTTCCCAGTGTGCAGTGGTCAGTATTTATCAAATGTATCCTTTAAGTCCTGTAAATATCCTTTTAGCCCTGTATGTAGCGAGGCATGGCCCATGGAGGGCCACAGCACACATTCAGGGATCTAGTGGAGTCCGTGCCTTGACGAGTCAGGGCTGTTTTGGCAGCATAAGGGGGACCAACACAATATTAGGCAGGTGGTCATAATGTTAAGCCTGATCTGTGTACATCAGCTAGCACTTTTTAGTAGTCAATAATGCTTTCAGCGAGCCAGAATATGGGACATGGCACATACACTGGAGTTTCCACATATTTGGCGCAACCCATCAAACCCATTTGCACATATTTGATGTAACCCACTAATAAATTTAGCACTTCTCCACCTCTAAATCATTTACACAATCCAATTAAACTACCTAATGCCACAAACACACACAAAATGCAGATGATGTGTGTCTTCCACATGAACTCACCCCATTAAGACTGCCCAGGTCTTTAACAAGGTGCTCGTCTGTGGCCGGGTCATAGTTGATGACAGCATGCTGTTTGTCCACACTGCGAGACTGTGGAAAAAAAACAAACAAAAAAAAACACAACACGGCTTAGTAACTCGCCATATTTTAAAGATCAACTAACTGAAAAACACAAGAGACATTCTGTAGATAATATTTGACCACGTGTGTGTGTACACCTGACCATCACACCAGCATCCTGTGTCAGATTTATTCCCCTCCCTTACGCCACTAATCTGGAAAGGCTTTCTGGTTGAATTTGGCACATAGCTGTGGGGATCTGTGTGCATTCAGCTGCAAGAGCTTTAGTGTGGTCAGGCACTGATGAAAACAAGAAAGTCTGGTGTTTCAGTTCATCCCAAAGGTGTTGAGATCAGGGGTCTGTGCAGTTCCCTCCAACCATAACACACCATGTCTACATGGAGAGAGCTCACTGCGTGCACGTTGGGACACTGTCATGCTAATAAGGGCCTTTTAGTTTGCGTGAAGAGAAATCCTATTGCTTTGGCATACTAAAAATTGTGTTTCCAGCTTTGTGGCAAAAAAACTGGGGAAGAACCACGTGTGTGTGATGGTCAGTGTAGTGGGGTTGTAAACTGGCAGACTGGGGCTTGATGTGAACCAAGAATGTAGTTTGAACAGAGCAGTTGAAAGGGAGGGTGGGCACACAGAGAGAGAGAGAGAGAGAGATAGAGAGACACAGAGACAGAGAGAGACAGGGAGGGACAGGGAGAGAGCAGGATGTTTAGATGTTTATCTGGACATGTTAGATGTTAATCTGGACATTTCTAAGCAAGGAATTTTATTCAAACATGTCTGTTATAATAAAATAAATGCTATGATCTACACGCTACAAATGCACAACCAGATAAAAAGCAGCATGCAATTACACAAGAGATCAACAAGTGATAAATGGAAATATTCATTTCCTGTTGAAACTTCAACAAAGGAATTCAGAGTATCAGCAGCTGTCTAGAGGAAAGACGTGCAGTCAACGACACGGTTTGATTCGCGTTATCTTCCGTAGGCTTATCTTCCACACATCAAGGGAAAGCTGTGCTCCGAAGCCCAACTCATTTGCAGCCTCATTAGAGCTCATCAGAGACGCCTGTGTGAGTTTGTGGTCAGAGCCAAGGGAAGCACACACAGCTCTGAAACATCCTCGACCTTCTGCTTACCATGTCCTACTTATTGTCCTGCACTTTAAAAAGCAGAACAATGGAATGAATAGAAGCTTTTCTGCCATTTAATACTGCCCTACATTGATATGTGCTTCCAGTAATGAGTTACTCACTTTATTAAAAAAAAAAAAATTAATTAATTAAAAAATAAATAAATAAAAAACAAGTAAACTTATTTAAATGTGATTTACAGCACTCAGACTTTTTGGGTACAAGTCTACCATCTCAATTCATCTATTTTATTCCACTCTTCCTTTAAGGAATTGTCCAGCACACAGCCCTCTTCAAGTAATTCTCCAGGTTTTCCATAGGATTTAGATTTGGGCCATTCCAAAACACTGATCATCACCTAAAGCCATTACTTGGTTGAATTTCTTTCCTCTATGTCTGAAATGTCATACTACAATCTGTACACTATATACTCTACTGTCCTTTGTATGAATTTTGTCTTTTGTCGTCTCTTGTCCATCTTGAAAAATGTTCCTCATCAAGCGTCAGTGCCTGCTAGCTCTTCCATTATGTAATCAAAGCTGCGAGTGCTGAGTGCATGAAGTGTCCAACATTCCACACTTTGGTTTTTTTTTTTTCCTCCCCCGGGATGGATAAATACATCATCCGGGCACTTGAAGTGAACTTCACTGCTCACACTATTTATAGTATACAACTTATCGTGTAGGCAGATGAGATATTTCTTCATCTTCAGCTGTGTATCTGCAGGTTCAAGTTCACCTATCCCCCAAGATCCTGACCGGTTTTTACCGCTGCATTACTGAGAGAATCTTGATGAGCTCCATCACAGTGTAGTATGGCATCTCCACAGCGTGTGAAAGGAAATCTCTGCAAAGGGTGGTGAAAACCACCCAAGGCATCATCGGCACCCGGCTACCTGATAATATTGAGTCTCTTCACTGCAGCAGATGTCTGTGCAGAGCACACAAAATCACCAAGGTCTCCTCCCACAAACTGTTCAACCTCCTTCCATCCATGAAGAGATACCGGACCATCCAGCAGGTTCAGGGCCAGTTTTTTCCCCACAACCATAAATCTACTGAACTCTACACTACACTGCTTGGACACTCATGTGTCACTAACACTTTACTGCCTGTAAACACTGTCCACTCTGTACCTTCTACTACATCTGCTCAGTATAATATGATTATAATTTACAAAATTAACTCATAGATTACCCCCCTAGTTTATCTCTCTCTCTCTCTCTCTCTCTCTCTTATATATATATATATATATATATATATATATATATATATATATATATATATATATACATACACTATATTGCCAAAAGTATTCGCTCACCTGCCTTGACTCGCATATGAACTTAAGTGACATCTCATTCCTAATCCATAGGGTTCAATATGACGTCGGTCCACCCTTTGCAGCTATAACAGCTTCAACTCTTCTGGGAAGGCTTTCCACAAGGTTTAGGAGTGTGTTTATGGGAATTTTTGACCATTCTTCCAGAAGCGCATTTGTGAGGTCACACACTGATGTTGGACGAGAAGGCCTGGCTCTCAGTCTCCGCTCTAATTCATCCCAAAGGTGTTCTATCGGGTTGAGGTCAGGACTCTGTGCAGGCCAGTCAAGTTCATCCACACCAGACTCTGTCATCCATGTCTTTATGGACCTTGCTTTGTGCACTGGTGCACAGTCATGTTGGAAGAGGAAAGGGCCAGCTCCAAACTGTTCCCACAAAGTTGGGAGCATGGAATTGTCCAAAATGTCTTGGTATGCTGAAGCATTCAGAGTTCCTTTCACTGGAACTAAGGGGCCAAGCCCAGCTCCTGAAAAACAACCCCACACCATAATCCCCCCTCCACCAAACTTTACACTTGGCACAATGCAGTCAGACAAGTACCGTTCTCCTGAGTTGCTGTCGTTCCCAAACACTTCCACGTTCTTATAATACAGCTGACAGTTGACTGTGGAATATTCAGGAGCGAGGAAATTTCACGACTGGATTTGTTGCACAGGTGGCATCCTATCACAGTTCCACGCTGGAATTCACTGAGCTCCTGAGAGCGACCCATTCTTTCACAAATGTTTGTAAAAACAGTCTGCATGCCTAGGTGCTTGATTTTATACACCTGTGGCCATGGAAGTGATTGGAACACCTGATTCTGATTATTTGGACGGGTGAGCGAATACTTTTGGCAATATAGTGTATATATATATATCTGTATGTGAACTGATTGGTATTTGAAGCTATCCATGATTCCTTCTGCCTTGATTAGAGGAGAGGAGGAGAAGCAGCTCCGGCTGAGGAGAAGCAGCTCTATAACACGATGCTGCCACCACCATGCTTCACCATGGGGATGATGTTCTTTGGTGTTGTTTTTTCCACACATTTCAGAATGTTGTTTTTCTCGTGAGAACAGGATTTGGCTAGTCATCCTACCCCAGATATGTGAAAAGTGAAGAATATAAGAGATTCTTGACTTCTGAGGGGTCAGCCTGCTCTTCTAAACATTACTGTGAGGTCGCATTTTCTTCACTTGTTAATGATGAGAGAAGAAAGGTTTTGGAAATTCTACTAATTGATTCCTGCAAATGCTTTTACACAGTTTGGGTTCAGCAGTCGAATGAAAGAAAATCCCCCAGCACTGGGTTGTTGATCATAGGGTTGTTCTGAATAGCCAAGTGCAGCAATTTAGTCTAAATTTAGCTTAAACAATTTACCTCATTCGAGATATTTCAGCTTGTCGCTAAAAACAAACAGGAGCTTCATGTTTCATGTATCTGAACCACAGTTGCTATCAGAGTTCTGGTGCATTGTTTCATGTATTGACGTTATTTAGCAAAACCAAAACACATACCACTGTTCACCTAGGCATAAAGAATGAGCACTTGGAAAAAAAAATAGAGATAATAATAATAATGGAGAGGCTGAGGTTTGAGTAACAGTGAACACAGGCGTTCCTGACAGTAAACAGGATGAGTTGCTGTTGTTTTTTTAAATTCAGCTAACCTATGTGGTGAGGAACACATTATAATCTAACCACAGAAAAAAAAATGAAATGAATAAACAGTTTTAAAAGCCAGAGCAGTTTCCAGTGGCTTACACAGAAAAGGGAAAAAGGGGGGCTGTAAAAGAGAAAGAGAGAGAAAGAGAAATAGAGAGAAAGAGAGAGAGAGAGAATGTGTAAGAAAGAAAAAAGAAAGAAAGAGAGAGAGTATATGTGTAAAAGAGAGAGAGAGAGTGTTAAGGAGAGAGGGGGGGGGAGAGAGAGAGAGAGAGAGAGAGAGAGAGTGTTAAGGAGAGAGAGGGGGGGAGAGAGAGAGAGAGAGAGAGAGAGAGAGAGAGAGAGTGTTAAGGAGAGCGAGAGAGAGTTTCTATAGGCTGCTATCAGGTGCTTGCAGTAGAAATGCTGACACAGTGGAAGTTACAGTTCTCCCCCATGTAGAAGGTTACTGGAGAACAATCACAGCCGATTGTGGGCTTTCACTCCAGTACAAACATCAGTCACAAAAATCACACAAACACAATGTTGTTGTACATGACTCAACCCAAAGCAATGAGCAATCACCACTTTAGACTGGTTCAGTAGTACACTGTTCATACGCAGTGTGTCCAGTACACCAGTGTCATGTCTCTCCACACACTCCTGTACAGTGTAGTGGAGCTGTGTACTGACTGATGATGGAGATGTGTGTGGCACTTTTCTGTGTCAGCACTGGATACAGTAAACATCTGTTGCAGCCAAAAATGCAGAGGGTTTGTGTGTGTGTGTGTGTATGTATGTGTGTGTGTGTGTGTGTAAATCTACTTAAGCTGGTGAAACTGCGAGCACAGGATTCTGCTTTTAAACTCTTTTCAGTGAAAACGCATATGTACTTGCTTTCTATGAGCGCTCTACTCATGCTCCACACATGTGAACTGAAGACGGCTTCGGATGAGCGTGTGTCGCGACGTCACACGACACGTCTGGGCCCAAATCTGTGAGAAAATCTGGTAATTGTGGACAATTGCAAGCTCTGATTTTGCTTGAATGCCTGCGATCGCTAAATCCTGGAGGGACTGCAGTAAAGATCCGCATCATGATAACCTACTTAAAGGTGGACTTGAACTTTAGAGGCACTGAGTGGATGGGATCATGTGATCGCTTGGGACCTCTGACAACAAGGAAAACCAAGCCAGCTTAATTTCTAAAGTGTCCACTTCGGCTAGAGTTTTATCTGCTGTGTCCAAAATTTGTTTAAGCCCACTGGCTCTCTACCTTTTTTTTTTGGTCGATGATATAAACCTTTTTATTTTAACAGCTAGAGCTTCTTTTTTGAACCATTGCCAGGCATTAAATACAAATTTTGTATGCCACAAATCCCTCTGAGATCTAATCCTACTGCCCTCCAGCTCTCTGGCAAACTTTTATGCATCAGAGACTGCAAGAAAGGTTATCCATGTGCTACTTTCACACACACAGCGACTTAATCACTACAATTGCTGTACTATGGAGTCGGCAGTAGCTGGTTGCCATAGTAACAATAATGTTAATCAGTAGGCGATGCGACTAGCATTCCATTTAACAACAAATCAGTCATCTTGGTGCTAAACTGAAACACTCTGGAGTGATTTGGTGTTTGCGTATAAAATTCAGCATTGTATATCTGCATCATATCATACGAGGCAAAGGAGAGGCAGCGTGTGCTCTTTTGCCACGGATCAGAACTCAATAATGGTGGGTTGTGTTTTCAATTCCATCACTGGACCCCATGGTACAGAGTTTGAGAGCGAGATACAGTGTGTGTGTGTGTGTGTGTGTGTGTGTGTGTGTGTGTGTAGGATCTCACCTGCAGCATCAGCTCGCAGTCCTCCCGGCCAACGAAGATCATCTCTCGTGGCAAACGGTGCCGTGTGCCCGAGCTGCTCACCAGGAACCACGAGGTCACACTCATCTTCACACACGTTACCAAATACTATATCATCCTACACAGCAAAGACACAATTGTTAGAGAAAGAATGAACACCAGATTTTTTTTTTTACATACAAAGTACTTGCAATTGTTACAGGGACAAAAGCAAGTCATTCCTGTAAAGCCTTAAGCCTGATGAGGACATAAGAGGTCATTTATTTCCGTTGGTCTGAGTCGCAGTATTTCAGGTTCATTCCTGTGTGAAACGTCACTGCAGGCTCTCGAGCAAAACTTTCAAAAATAATGAACGACAAGAAAGCAGACAGTTTTGATAAAGCCAGTCTGAGTCAAAGGAAATAAAACTACCCAGTTTGTTCTGACCAGTTACCAGCCACCAAAACACATACAGATCAAACTGGTAGACCAGTGTTACCAAAAGGTGTACCAGTGCTTTCTCTTCACTTAAATGTTTGAGATTTTTGTCATACATATACACATTATATATATACATTATATATACATATATACATTATATATACATATATACATTATATATACATATATACATACACATATATACATTATATATATATATATATATATATATATATATATATATATATATATATATATACACATATATACATTATATATATATATACATATATACATACACATATATACATTATATATATATATACATATATACATATACATATATACATTATATATACATTATATATACATATATATATATATATATATATATATATATATATATATATATACATAAATAAGACACAAAGTAGACAGATAAGTTTATGAACTAAATAAGGATTTCTATCTACCATGGTGTCCCAGTTTGAGCAGCTCAGCCTGGGTTATGGCGGCTGTTCAATCAGACTTCAATCAGCAGGTTAACTAGATAACTGACATTTCAGACAAAATTTATTCTCTTTTTTAACGTAAATGTAGCCTAAACCTAGCACCAAAGACTAAAGTAAACCCCTGATTTTATCTGCAGTCTAATTAATACAGAGCTCGTGTACTTGTGCGTTAGTTAATAGTAGACCTGGGCTGTGTCCTAAACCACACACTAACGCACTAAACCATATCGCGCGGGGACAGGTGGTAATCATGGGTGACGTCATGTTTGCGGCAGACTATTTAGTATAGGATTATGCGGTTTAGGACGAAGCCGGTCGTCTCTCTCTCCCTGTGTGTGTGTATATATATATATATGAGAACATCCTGGTTTCCAATTTGATTATCTGCTTTGAATCCACAGGAAGTTGCTCTGAGGCACAAAGTCTCTTCTCTTCCAACACAAGCTGTGTTTCAGAGGACAAGTGACTTTTCGTTTGAAGTTAAATTCAATATATTTTATGAGAGATAAACGAGGCAGCTGTCGATATGAGGAATGGCTCGCCTCATACAGCTAGCGTAGCTAAACGCCGAGGCTTAGCTTTCAGACAGAAATGAACACTACAAATTTCCTCCTCCTCGTCCATCCTCTTAACAAGTTTAAAATAAAAAATAGTTCTGTCTAAATGCCAGGCCACACTATACTACTTACCCACAATGAAGTTTCAGGGACGAGGGAAAGTGTTGTAGTCAGGGTTCAGCAACAGGAAATGAGTGAAGTCCAAAACGACTCTGACTTTGACATTCCCAAATATCCACATCGTCACAGATCTCCCATTATACACCGTGACACTTCAAAACCCGAGCTAAATTTTCGGTAAATTCAAGAAATTAAACGTACAGTTCAAAAGCCGTTGTCATCCAGGTGGATCAAACTAACACACACACACCCTCCCTTCACAGACAGGAGAGCAGCGAGTTCTCCCAGCTCCGCCACTCAGCTCTACCCTAACTCCAAGGTTGCCAGATTTCCAAACCTCTACATTCCCACAACTGTAACCACTGTAACTAATTTCCAACCACATCACAATTGTATATACAATATATATATATATACTGGTTTTGTAACCGAGTTTTAAATATATATATATATATATATATATATATATATATATATATATATATATATATATATATATATATATAAAACTCGGTTACAAAACCAGTTATGAAATGATAAAGGCATACAGGTTCATTGTATGAAGTTCATAAGCATTTTCATATGGAGGTTGGCCAAATAATACATTTCTGTACACAGTATGGCTTTATGAAGGCCAACATGTTAATTTGACCAATATAAACATTTAAAGTGAATTAACCAAACAGTAATATGAAATCATTTGGTATAGACATAGTTGCTACAAACTTCTTCCTTGTGGCCATCATTCTATCAATTATCTTACTATCGAATATCTTGCAGATATTATATTAGTAGTATTAGTAGTAGTGGAAGTATTGGGATGCATCAGTACTGCTATTGGGCATCACCACCATTCATGATACTATGTGATGTAAGTCTAATTTACTTTGATGAACAGATGAGCAATTTCAAAGCAAAACTCTGCTCTATGAAAACATTAAGATGTGGTACTGCAGCATCTTCCTACAATACATGTAAACCGATTAAACCATCCTATCGGGTTTAGTATAGATCACAAGGCAGCTGATGGGAATGTGCAAAGCATTAATACTGAGCATGGTCACTAAAATGATTGACATGCTTATTCAGAGCAACTTACATTCATCTCATTTATACAACTGAGCAGTTGAGAGTTGAGGGCCTTGCTCATGGGCACAGCAGTAGCAGCTTGGTGATTTTCCTGAGTGTGTTAACATGCAATTATTACTCACTGATACTGTTCTGATAAGGCTCTGAGCACTTAGGTCATCCAATCTCATGCTCTCTATTAAAGATAACATAGCACCTTAAACATTAAACTCAGCACAAGGCACTTATTGCACATGGCAGCAACTAGCACAGAGCAGAAGAAAATGTTTGATGGCTCTCCAGAGTCATTAGCAGTAAATAGGTATTCCTGCAGTATCTGTATTGGTATTATTGAGTACTCTTATTATTATTATTATTATTATTATTATTATTATTATTATTATTATTATTATTATTATTATTATTATAGTACATGAAAAATAGTGAATAGAATCAACGCAACATTACTTTATTCAGGGTCAGTAAATGGAAGAAAATACCTTAATAGCTGACCAATCTGGCAACCCTATTCTCCACCTTGGCAGGTTGCTCCTGATGACGCCATTGAAACAGACTGAGGTACTTGTCCATGTGGGGCTAAAGGCAGGAAAATCCAGATCTATAGATTATACACAGGCTAAATCTGTGTGTGTGTGTGTGTGTGTGTGAGAGAGAGAGAGAGAGAGAGAGAGAGAGAGAGAGATGCACTGTTTTGTAGCTGAACCTCAAAGGTTTCAGACTTTTCCATTGATTCATGTCCAGTAACAAGATGGAAATGTACTCTGACCAAGCTGAAATGAATAGGAAGCAAAAGTGGAGACATAAACAACTTTTTATTTGTTTTTGTTTCGTTTTACTTAAAAGATGTCATTAAAATCTGTCTTGTATTACTTTTTGGTCCTGTCCTCAAATACAGTATATGAGCACGAGGAAAGTGTAAGGCACAGTAGTGTGTCTCAAAGACACTTAGACAAGTTAAAGTTTATTAAAAGAACCTAATGTGATCTACATCAAGTGGAAAACTCATGTGATTTCCGAATATGGAGCTAAAATATAATACAAATCCTAATCACAGCTTATGGGTTTTAATGTTTTAATGTAACCTCTTTAATATAAGCAGGATTAGATAATATATGTAAGGAATATAATAGACAGGGTGTGCTGATGTAGGACAGGACGGTGTAATGTGGCTTGACACAAACCATAGATGATCATTTGGCAATACCAGCATATTACAATGTTTTATTCCTTTTACACCACAGGGATTAGCCAAGAAGTACCATTTTTAATTTATTAAATCGAAGTAGAAAGCTGTATTATCATATACAAGCCTACAGCAGAATGAAATATTGTTTTCCACGGCCTTGGAACGACGTTACAGCCTGTGGAAACAGCGAACACACCCGACAGCACGTAGTACAACATATACGCTGAGCAGGAATCTGTACAATACCATTAACACAACACAATAACAATGTTCAATAGGTTCACAACACAACCTGCATGAACATCACATTATGTGTCTATTTACCTTTAATACTGTGGAACATCTGATATTGTGACACCTGAGATTTAATAAGTAAGGATTAACCTATGGCTATGATCATGCTGTTATATGAAAATAATGCACACTGGTTTGATAGGGATGGGAAACTGGGACTTATTAGCCATATTATTATGATGCGTTCTTTATCCAACGGCTTTATCTTGGTCAGGGTTGTTGTGGATTAAAATGACATTTGTTTTTATTTTGGGAACTAGAAGTCATTAAGCAGCTACAAAAAAAATCTCTCAACGCTGACTGTAGGAGTTCAGGGTTTATGGGGTGGGTTAGAATAATTGTAAAAAGCATACAGGATCCAAACAGTTCAGCATACACTTCAAATCTGAACACAAATGCCCCCAAATGGTGTACAGTCATATCTATAAGATCAATATGCAACCAAGGAAGTATAATGTATAACTTTTTGGTTAAAAAGTTAACCATTACAAGGCTAGCATGAGTGAGGCGATTCTCTGTGAGTTCATGTAAATGCATGCTTATGGAGTGTGTTTAATAACTACACAAATAAAAAGTTATGTTTTGTTGCTTAGAATGGTTTTTTTTGTTAGGTATCTACTTTGTGATGTTTGTACGCTTCCTACACTACCAGTTCCTGAATCCCTCAGGAAGTTTGAGGGCATGAAGGCTTAGTGCTTAGCACACTTGCCCCACACCTCCAGGGATAAAGTTTAAGTTCACATATCAAGTTTAAGTTCACATCTCCGCCCTGTGTGCGTGGAGTTTTCATGTTCTCTCCATGCTTAAGGGGTTGCCTGCTGGTACAAAGATACCTGTTATAGGTTGAGAGGAATCTCTAAATTGTTTGTAGTGTGTGAATGGGGGAGTGTGTGTATGATTTGTGCCCTGTGATGGGTTGGTACCCTGTCCAGGGTGTCCCATACTTTGTGCCTCTATGCCCCTGGGACAGGGTCCAGGTTCTCCATGACTTTGATTAGGATAAGTGGTATAGAGAATGGTTAGATGGATGGATTGGCTAGATTAAAAATAATGATTTCTGCATGAAACAACAAGTTCAACAAGTGCAGATGTTTGGCATTCTAGGTGTCAGTTTGTTGACATCTGCATCATTTTCACTCCCTTCATCCTCAAGTACTACAAGTTAGATAGGCACTTATTATGGGCACTTTTTTCATACCATCTAGTCAAGCTACTCACAGTTGAGATCTGCTGAATCCACTGGCTAATCCATTACAGACAGACTTCCAGCTGACTGCTTCTGCAGACTGCTTCTGCTTCTGGTTTTTGGGTCATTGTCTTGTGGTTGGATGAAATTGTCTCCACAAGTGGCATCCACAGGACATGGCACAGTGTTGCAAAATGAATCTTCAAAGATTCCTTTAACCTTGTCAAGTCCTCCTCCAGCATCTTTTCATTTGCTCTGCACCTCTGTGATATAAAAAAAAGGCCCATAAACTAAGATTAGTCTTTCCATAACACTATTTTCCACCCAATCATTATCCATCTAGTGTCTGTATTCTTTTGCCCATTTAACATTTCCGTTTATTGGCCAGTCGTAGATATGGCTTTTTCTTTGAAACTCTTCCTAGAAGGCCAGCATCCCAGAGTCCTGGTCCGTGCACTGTTGAAGAGGAGGCTGGTGTTTTTTTCAGGTAATATTTAATGAAGCTGCTTGCTGAGGACCTTGTAAGGTGTCCTCCTGTAGAGTTATGCATCAGAGCTGATCTGTGGAGACAGTAGAACATACCTATCTTTAATTTCTTGACAATTTCTCGCCTTCCTTTCTCAAAACAACAAAAGACAGACAAGTTTCAGATGAAAGCTCTTTTGTTCTAGTCATTTTGAGATCGTAATCAAACCCACAACTGCTGATGCTCCAGATATTCTAGTAGCTTACTTCCTTAAAGAGCACAGGGATTTTTAGCTGTGCTAACTTTTTTTTTTTTTAATCCTAGCTTTTGTTTCGCGCAGGGTCCGCTGTTTTTAACGGATGATTTGATCCGCATGATTTGGCACAGGTTTTACACCGGATGTCCTTACTGTCGCAACCCTCCCATTTTTATCCGGGCTTGGTTGGCACCCTGCCCAGGAATCGAACCCGGGCTGCGGCAATGAGAGCGTGGGATCCTGCCGCTGCGCCACCAGGAGGCCCTTAGCTGTGCTGACATAATTGTGCACAATATAATTTCTTATGATGAATTAGCCTTTTTACACCGTAACACAATGCACCATTCGACCACAGGATTTGCTGGTTGTGGATATTCCATTAACAAGCAGCTGTTTCTAGCTATAATAGTCATTTACAACATTAACTCTTTCTACAAGAGGCCTGTTTTGGGGGTACCCATGTTTAGCCCTAAATTTATTTGTGATGTTACACTCCACAGCAGTGGTTACTGGCTCATATAAACAGGCTTATAATAAAGTATTTCTTTTCTTTCCTAGTCTACTACCTATAGGTTTAAATGTTCTTATTTCATTGTCAGTTGTATACACTGTTTTACTAACAAAAAGGCTATATCTGTGTTGTCTTTCTACCAGAGTTTTTGCAGAAAGGTGTCAATTGTTTGTCCAGCAGAGTGCTTTCAAACCTCTACTACTACTACTACTCTACATACAGAAACCCAACCTTGTCTTGACTCATCTCTTAACAAACTTGTGGCCATTAAAATAATTCAGTTGTTTATACTGATTGATAATGTCCATTAAGTTGCTGGCAGAACAGAATGCTAGTGTACTGCGAGTAAGGGTTTAACCAGGGGTGTCCAGTCTTATCAGGAAAAGGCCAGTGTGGGTGCAGGTTTTCATCCCAACCAAACAACCACCACAACAGAGCCTACTGAAAGCCAAGATCAGCTGATTAAACAGGTGGAATCGGCTGCTTGACTGAAAAACCTGCCCCCACTGACCCCTTGTTGATCTGATTGAACACGCCTGATCTGTATTTCTGATCAATTTAATGGTATTTTAATTAAAAAATAATAGTAATTGTCTTTCAGAAGCCAACCCATTTCAAACCTTTAAATGGAAATGAATATAAAGACAGTATAGAAAGACAATAATTTGGCAGAAAAGGGGTGAAATCAAAAGATTATTGAATGATCACATATCTAGTCCAAAGCAAAGCAACTCCCACCAAATACCAACATGAAAATGAAGACATAGTATGGATGACGGAGAACGAGGCATTTCTGAATGCAGATAGTTAAAAAAAAATTTCTTCCTGAAGATGATTATTAGTTAGCTCTAGATTCTGCAAAACACCAATTGTTTCATAGAGGCATTAGTGGTATAGTGGTAGAGAAGTGGTAGCTCTAGAGTTACCTGACTGCCATTTTCCAGAGGGCTGTACTTACTCCTTGGATTATTGGATAATGTCCTTTTTTTTAAAACTAATAAAATGATTTTATAATCAATCAATAAATAAACAACCTAGCTGCTGTTCATCAGTATGATCAGAATAATGCATGGGGATTGTATGCAAGCCACCGGCAAGTCCAGCTTTACCAACCGGGAGCATGGTCATACTTGTTTATCAGATAAACAAGGGTTATGCAATATTATCCACTAAGCATTAGGAAGCCCCAAGCAGGCAGGAACACACCCGGTTCCAGTTGCATAATCAGCTGGTCTTCAAACGACTGGTCAAGTGGATCAGGTGCAGCAGCACTGTGTTGAGAAACCTGACACTGATGATGGGTAGAGAAAGACTAGATAATTGTGCATAGAAGATGAGCTATAGTCTCTAAATGTACCTCTACAAAAGAGGAGAAATAAGGTAGGAGTGGGAAATAAAGTGACCCGAGTCAATGTTTCGCTTTACACAAATGGACTAAAGACTTAAATCCTCACCAAACTTCAATTAGCACTTTAAAAATAAATAAATAAACAAATCCTTGACTTGGTTCCCCAAGCAGGGGTTTTTAGACTGATGGTACTCAAGTGTGTTTTTGCTTGAGATGACGAAGCACTTCTGGATGAATGCAAATGCTAAATGGCATAAATGTAAATATTCAGAACTGGAGTACGCATACTGTTACTTCACTAAAGATGATTACTCAGAGGACTCTTTTTAGCATCAGAGATACGACTAAATTTCCCTGTAACCTATTTAAACGTCACTTCTTTTTTTCTCCAGATTTCTATCCTTTGCCAAGTCATTTAATGATGATTGATGCAAATCATTTAATATTGTGGAACATCCATGAGACAAAATAGTTCCTGTTATTACATACAGTCTAACGATTACAGTTTAAACACACGTTTCTTCACCCGCCTCTTTTTTTCTCTTCTGTCTTGAAGTGAACCGAACAGACAGAAATTCAGCTTATGATGGTTAAAAGAGAAATTGCCCCCTTCCCTCCATTTGGCCTTATTGGACAAAAAGGACACATAAGAACGAATGCTATTCACAGACTTTAGTTCAGCATTCAACACAATCATTGACTGGAAAGCTGAGCCCCAACACCTCCCTCTGCAACAGGATTCTGGACTTCCTGACTCGAGTCAGTCTAGGTAGAGCACAGTTTATCTAAACACTGAGCACTGGTGCCCTACCATGTACTAGTCCTGCACTGTCAGTTATTGTACTGTTTGCACACTTGCCCTCATGCTAGATCATGCTTTTTTGGCTTGAATTGAACGTGAAAGTGCTCCATTATGAGGATTCTGCCAAGACTGTTAAAACTGGAGACTCCTTCCATCATCACATTTAATAGCCTCTTTACAGAAGGCTTGACCATTGCTTTTGCTCTGTTAAAGAATACATTTAAAATTCAGTTATTAATCACCGAGTTACTAGAGGCACTAGAATTAATATAAAACTGTGATTTTGGCACATCTGATGTTATGGAACTTTAATCAACACTTTCTGACCAATCAGATTCAACATTTACATCTCTGGCATCTGGCAGACGCTCTTATCCAGAGCGATTAGTGCTTTAAAGTCTCTATTAATGAATATATTAACACTGGTTCAAATAGGTCACAGACAGGATACCATTAGCCTAAAAACGGAGTTGCGTTTTATATACAACATAAAACATAAAAACAGAGCCAGTTTAAGTGTTTCAGGAAGAGGTAGGACTTTGAAGACAGCGAGTGACCCGGCTGTACGGACATCTAGGGGATTCAAGCACTGTGATCTAAGCAGCTTAATCAGGTTTCTCCTGATAAAACCAAACCAGGTCTAGGCAGCTGTGGAGAACATCAGGAGTGCAGTGTACATCCAACATCAGCTCTGTCTCATCACTCTCGTGTACGTCCCCTGTGCCCTGAAATGATCCATCAACACTTTTAGCCAAACTTTTGTTTTTTTTTATTATTATTATTTGCTCAATTCCACAGAAAAAAATTGAAGCCATATAAACAGATGTGCGTACAAAGTTTATATTACTTGTATACTAAAGTTTGTGTCTTAGAGAGTAGAGGAAAGGCAGCTGAAAAGCAAAATATCTCCCCATTTAAAACAAACAAACAAACAAAAAAAAAAAAGGTATGAGAAAACATATGCATATGTAACAATTGGGCCTTAAAGAAGCAATAAGTAGATTTATACGTAATACACAAATGTGGAATGTTAGAGAGCTGAAATAAACAATCACGCTTCATTCTTTTTCTGTGGTCTGGTCACATGCTGGTCACTACCTTGTGGGGGTGAATTAAGCATAAGAGACCAATTATATGCAACAAAGTTCACTTATCGCTTCTTTAAACAGGAAAAAAGAAAGTCATTAGAGAGGCGGAAAAAAGCATTTACATTCATTTACTCATGTTGAAGTTTAGCCTGATGATTACTACATGAAATCTGAACACTGATCAGAGTAATGCACTTAAAAAGTGTGACCGTTCCCAAAAACAAGAACAAAGGTCACTTTCAAAAAACATGTTCATGATGCTTAGCTTAACAGATTCTCTAACTGTACAAGTCTCATTTCAGTATCTGTACATGCACTGTACTGGATTGTATCTGAAAACAATTTCACGGTATTTACACCTTGCAATAGATTAATAGAGAGATGTGCTGGTTCGTGTCACCTTCAAGCGTAAAGGAGCTTCAGGTAAGGGGTTTTCTTTCTTTCTTTCATTGTTCCAGACTTCATAAATCAATTTAAATTACACTCATAACCATGTATCACTGTAGCTCATTTCATTCTTTCTGAATCAGCATTTTAAGTACGACAGCCGCTAAAACCATGAAAATTTGTGGCTGCAATTGTTACCGGAAACGCCTCATCGAACTCATCGATCGAATTAAAACAGAGCAAATATGCAGGCTCGATCACTCTTGACGGCTTCAAGTCTGTAAACACGGCCGACTTTGCGAGTTAAAGCACCACCACGTGTTTAGTTTTTTACATGTAGCTCCTCTACGATCCGAGTAATGCCGAAATGTACAAACGTTACAACATCCGAAGCAGGGAAGAGCGCTTTTCCTGCACAGTCTATCTGCTGGTTTTTAATATATAAATATTGAACACATCCAGGTTAAAAAAAACAAAACAGAAAACAGTCCAAAAGGTCGCAAGCTGGTTCTGCCACTCGGGTCCCCTTGGTTTCAAAGCCAAAGTTTGTAAGAAAAGTCCTTAAAGTTGTTAGAGTAGTTCTACCTGTAGTACCTCACTGAGGCTGTGCAACGTGCACTGCAAATAATGCACTTAATACAGAAAACAACCAAAAAAACAGGAATGAGCGGGAAAAAAAGTCAAAAGCAGAATGGAAAAGAAGTACCCAGACAACAGGATTATAAAATACATGACATGTGGAATAATGTTCAAGTCCAGAATAGTTAGCTGTATCTGTGCATTTTTTTTTTTTAAGTTATTAAAATGAGAACAACTCCTTACTGCTTTGAGGACTGAAAAGAAAAACCAAAAAACTAATAAGAATTGGCTTTGTTTCGAACTTAACCACGGTACTAGAATCTATCTATCTATTATTTTGCTACAGTATTGCACATTTAGTACAAATGATTATAAATGCAGGGTAAAATTGTAGCCTAAAGCAGGGGATGGGGGGAGCAAAAGCAATTCTAGTCCATACATCTAGAAGTAAACTGATTATTCATACAGTTTCTGCTTAATTGAAATGCTGTTACACTTTTTTCCAAGACGTTTTTTTTTTCTCTTTCTTGAATTCAGTCTTTCAGTGTATAAAAATGTAGAAATGTTTCAGTTGGTCCAAAATGATTGGTCTTCTTTTTCTTCTTCTTTTTGTCTTTAAATACAAGTAAAACAAGTATATTTGGCATTTCAATAGATCTTCTGTAAATATCTGACTTGGTTTATGAAGTGCTATAAAACCTGTCAGCTGATGTACTCATTGATTGTGTGTGTGTGTGTGTGTGTGTGTGTGTGTTTTCCTTCTCACATCCGCAGTATTTCAAAAAGAAAAAAAAAAAAAAAATCATCAGAAGGGTAGAAGGCCACAAAGGAAAATAAAAATTGTTGGAAGGTTGATGTTTTATCGTTCACAATATTATGAAATGTAAAGCAAACCAAAAATGCTGTAAAAAAAAAAAAAAAAAAAGAAAAAAGAAAGAAAGAAAGAAAAGAAAAAAAAAGCCAGAATCTGAAGCGGATAAAAATCCAGGAGAAGAGCTTCTCTGTACACTTTAGGTCAGGTTGTGGAGTTATAGGGGGGTGGGGGGAATGTGATGTTCATCAGTGGTGCAAAAGAGCAACAGCTACCCGAAGCACCCAGCAGAAGGCGCTGGACTCAGTGGCGCGGAGGCTGATACGGGAATTAGGGGCGTCTAGCAGGTTCCACTGGCAGAGTAGGAGAACTTGGGGAAGTGGGGTCTCCTCTCGCTGTCGAATGGCTCCATGTTTTCATCTGAGGGAATGAGAATGAGAGAGAGAGAGAGAGAGAGAGAGAATAATTATACAGAATAATTCCTTCTTAATACTCAAGTTCAAATTCAGTTTTACAAAAAAAAAAAGAATAATAATAAAAAAAGAAAAGAAAAAGAAAGTAGAACAAAACAGAAGCCCAAGTTCCTGTTCCCAGATGTTCCTATAACAGCATGTCCTGGGGTCCTTTATTTCTAACACACCACAGCAATTTCCCAACAATTTCAATTTTTCATTTATTAATAGACATCATGTTGTGCTTTTGATCCATTTAAAGTTAGTTCCTGTTACTACTTACATTGTGTTATAAACAATCATTCCCAAACCAGATCCTTTTTTTTTATTCTCTTGAAGTTAATAAGACAAAGAGAAACTGGAAAGTGCAAAGTCCTTTCTGCTGTTACAAAGTGCTGACCCCTAAATCTACTTACAGAAAGCTTCACTGTAATGTGGTGTTGTTTACTAAATAACAAAACACTGTGTAAAAGATCATGTAGATCATATGGCATACATATTTGAATGTTACACCTGATTCCACTAACAAGTAGCCGCTGAAGTAGGAGTGTTACAGCAGGAACAAGATGTGAAAGATAAGGATTACTCCAAGACCAGGCTTGGGAGATGGTGGCTTAACTTGTTTTGGGGCTGATAAACCAGATGTACCTCTCACTATCCAGCAGGGGGCGAAGCTCGCTCAGTGAAATCTCTATCCTTTGTGGTCTTATCTAATTCCTAACCTCTCAACAAAAGCTCATTCACTTCTTTGAGAAACCAAAAACTTGAAAAAGGTCTGGCAGAGTTTATTATTAAACCTGCACCTATATACAAAAAGTGACATTTTTTTTCTGCTGACTTAAAAATACGACTTAAAGAGAAGACATTTGTTCCAGCCATCAGTTTAAGTCAGAGCTCAAGCACCAAAATCTCTAAGATGGTAAAATCTCTGAGATGTGCAAGGTCCAGAGTAGAAGAGTGAATGCTACTGTCCCACTGTATATTCATTCATTCATTCATTCATTCATCTTTATTGTTAGTTTTATTCTGGGTCCGAAGCCTTAAGGCAGGAATACACACACACTCAGACACTTATTCACACCTGGGGTAATTTCGCATAGCCACTCCTCCTACTGAAAGGTGGAAGGAAATCAGAGGACCTGGAGGAAACCCACACAGACACGTGGAAAATACCAGAAACTTCACATATACAGTAATGCTATGTTCACAAATACAGTGACTTACAGCAACAAAGCAACTATAGACCATCCATTTTCACTTAGAGATGATGACTTCCAGCAACGCAACAAAGTTGAGAAAAGTTTATGCAAATATAAGGTGACTTGCTGGAGGAACTACCAATGGGAGTAAGGACAGTAGAGTTCACGTGATTTGTGGCAAAGAGCTTCTCCTTCGTCTGGTATAATATGATGCATATATACACTGCTAGAAAATTGATTTGGAACGCTTGCTGCACCACCCACTGATAAATGTTATTACTACAGCAACCAGTAGTAGGAACTCCTACTGGCGACTTCATACAGTAGTACAGCAACTGGAGCCCTGCAGTAATAAAATCGCTGTGTGCGTGAACGTAGCATAATGCAAGCTCAGGATCAAACCCCTGGAGCTGCGAGGTGGCTAAGTTATCCACTGCACCACCACTGTGCCGCCTCCCCCAGCGTACCTGCAGCTTCACATATAATTAAGATAGATACCTTCTCCCGGTGGTGTGATAGTGATGGTCTGTGCAGTGAATTCCTCATCAAAATATCTTGTATCTGTTTCTGAGGTAACCTGGGGCTTGAATGGAGGGATCAGCTGAGAGGACAGAGAGAGAGAGAGAATAAATGTTTTAGACCAACTGTTTGTGTCTACTGTTATTACTGCAAAAAGGCTTTCATGTTGCACACTGAACAATTCTTGTTGATAAAACACTCAACAGCTGTCATCTGCACTGTGAAAAACACAGGGCAGGGTGTAGCTTTAAGCAGGGGATGAGTCTAAGACCAACCCTTATTTACAGTGTGAGCCACAGCTGAGGGTGTGATCACACAGAATCCATATCTAAAGGTGTTGTGTTTCACTTTAACACTAACACTCAGTGATGAAAGAAATGATCTAGTTTTATTAAAAGTGGTGGGTGCATGGTAAAATGAAGATTTACCTTTTTCTCATAAACATCTTGCCACACGATTCCAGCAAAAAACTTGTGTCGCATGATTTCTTTCGCATCATCAGGCCCACCTCCTAACCTAAAGAACAAGCATTAAAGGAATAGTTTAATCAACGTGTGAAATGTTGCCAAGACTTATTTCAATGACTACTAGTGGAATTACACATCACTGTTGAATTTCTCTAGCTATAAAACTACACAGCTAACTGCTGAGCATCTACACATACCATATAGAATAACAGTATTAAAAGCAATCGAGTCATAATTACATACGCTGAATATATAGATGGTTTTCTGACTTAATGTGTGTGATAGAAGCTGCTGCTCACCGCTGTTTGGGATCTTTCTTGAGAAGACCAGAGAGCAGTGATTTAGCCTCAGGGGCGAGGGTACGGGGAAAGCGGATGTCCTCCATTAGGATGAGCTCAAACAGGCGCTCGTGGTCCTGGTTATAGAAGGGCAGGCGGCCGCACATCATCTCGTACATGACCACGCCCAGGCCCCACCAGTCTACAGCACGGCCGTAATCGTTATCCTCTAGCACCTGCAACACATCCAATATCACACAATACTGAATAGCGTGCTACTATATTGATTCAAAATTATTAGCATGTGTGCAATTCTATATGTAGTGCTACAAAAATAGGGCCACAGTGATAATTCCCATTACATCTGATCATGCATAGTTAAAGGAAATGCTTTGTGAAACACTGTTTGTTCCACTTGGTGGCGCTGTAATACATTCCTATACTGCTTACCCCTACTCATCCTCCTGCATTAACACACATTTCAGCCTCCTATTCTCTACAATCTCCACCACAAACCTTTAAACCAATCACGCACACAGTGGTAAACAACCTTTAAAAGTAAATAGTGTTCTTTACTACAGTTATTATATTATAAGGATCATGGACAGACATTTAAGATACTGTCTCTAGCTGGAACAAGTCTATACTAACAGCAGGAACACTAAACAGTGCCCTCATACAGGCTTTCCAAAAAGAGATAAACAGACATGAAAGAAACAATACTTCTTCAGGATGTAGCCTCGTTATAAGACACACACGACTGTTAAGATAAGATGATATATTCTCGCCATCCTCGCTGAACTGACTATAACAGTGTTTTGATTTAATTTGGGTGGCCCCTTTCCAGTACTTGGGGTGCTTGTGGTCAGGCAGAGCTCCCAGCTGGCATCAGGGGCTGGAGATAGCGTTTCTCTCGGGAGCCGGGAACATGGTGTCAGCACACTCCCTGACTGCAGTTACCAAACTGCCAGAGATGGAGTTTAGCTTGGGCAGGACTGGTAGCACTGAGAAGAGTTTAACGGTGTTGCTCGGTTTCAGGAAAGCTGGTCATCTTATGCTGCGTTCTTTAGCTGATCATGTGTGTCTGAGAATATTCAGCCGCACGTAGAAAATGCAAGAGCCGACACAGAGAAGTGCTTACTTTTGCACTTTGCTTCTGCTTATAGCTGCTTTTTTTTTTTTTTTTGGAGATTTCAAACAAAAGTGCAAAAATGCCAAGTCCACCTCTTACGTTAATCATTACAAACAGGTATAAAACCAAACTGAACTGATACGACAGTAATGTAACCAGGGAACTGAAACGGAACTAAGAAACAAACAGGAAGCCGCAAACAGGAAGCCTCTAATCTGGAACAGAAACGTTAATGTGAAATCTGTTAATGGCTAATAATAGTTTCTTTTCCATTCCATATAGTCCACTAGCTTAGTACCTATATCTTAATTTTTTTTTTGCATCAGAAGAACCAAGGGCATGAAGCCTTTATCATCACCACACATACATTATATATTCTTCGTATATCCCAGCTGAGGAAGCTTGGGTCAGAGCGCAGGGGCAGCTATGATACAGTGCCCCTGGAGCAGAGAGGGTTAAGGGCCTTGCTCAGTTGTCCAACAGTGGAGCTTGGTGGTGCTGGATTGAACCCCGGATCCTCCAACCCAGAGCCTTAACCACTTGAGCCACCACTGCCCAACAGTATCATATCTCTAAGATTTGATTAGGTGTATTATTTTCCACGTGCTGTTTCTATACAATATAGTGTCAGCTCATCCACAGGGGCAGATGTCACTCTTCATAAAGTTCTTATTCAACTCCACACATTTTATATTTAGCTCAAATGCTAATTTCAATGCTTTTTTACTTGTCTTTCTAGATTTTGTGCAATTGAAGAGCAGCAGGACATCAAATTCACAGAGTAAGTAACAAGCACTAACAGGGGGTCCACTGGGGCATAAATCTCACTGCTCCATGCTTGCTCTATTATCACCATATTCCGTGGAGGAAGAGCAGCCACTAGGACAGGATTACCAGGTTCAGAAATATTCTGAAATATTTCTAGTTTGGAAATATTCTGCAACAACCAACATACTGTTTTCTTGAAAATAACCAAAATGAATTCGAATTCACTTCTGCAAACACAGGCAAAGTGTAAGTGTACACAGAAGGTCTGTGGTGTACTGAATGATCTTTGCAACAAAAGTCAAAGTTTTGATAGTTTTCAGGTCATTTGTATGGACTTTCAAATGTATGTGGGTTGGAAATTTTGCTGAAATCTAGTAACCCTGGTTAATAATACGCTGCTATATCAAACACAACTAAACAAAGGTACAGCTAAAACTGCTCAAAACGAGCCATTAGACTGTAGTGGATCTAGTTGTGTGTGTGTGTGTGTGTGTGTGTGTGTATATATATATATAAAGTTATATATATCGATAGTAGTTTGGAGCAAGTCAAGTCTAATAACCTCTCAACGTAATTGTGTTTGAGGCTATTATTAATATCGTCCTGCCACACAAAAATCTATGGTCAATAGCTGTGGCTGATGTAATGATATATGGCTCCAATTAAATTTTCTGTGAATGTTTTCTCAGCATAAACTTATGTTTGTAGCTTAGCCAGCTACCCCAGACCAGGGACAGCATGTAGCCAGCTATCATGTCTACTGACAATGTATTAACCCTGCATTTGGATTTATTTTCATAACAACCTGTGGTAAGTTTTATGGGCTACAGACAAGAACAAAAATAGTAAAAGCCCAAAGTGTGTGTGTGTGTACACATGTCCTTATCAATACAAACACAGCTGCCAAGTCCAATAGCTTTCCAAACCTACCATTTTATTATATTAGGCCTACCTACAGCCTACGTAAATGGTTTTTCATTTTGTTTGAACTGCTTTAGGAATGCCAAGACCAGAAAAACTAAATTATATTAAAAATATTTGTTTCTGCTCAGAGCAAAATGATCGACTGTATTTTGTTCTTTTCCTGACCCTCGACTTTAACTCCTGGTAAGAAAACAAAAAAAAGCAGTGAGTTAGCGTGAGCTACATACTCACAGAATATGATCTTAGTATTTAGCATTACGTTTAGTCTTCCACTAAAGATTACAGATGTAATCTTTAGATTCTGGTCTAAACTGTACTCAGAAATAAGCATACTACTGTGCAAGTATGTGTCTTTTTGATGTATACTGACACCCTGCAGTTCATGTAGTAAAGATGGGGCTTGTGATCACTGAGGGCTATCTTCAAGGAGCTAACTGCATGTGAACTCCCTACATATTGGCAGCAAATACTGCAATTCTAATGAATTCTTCTGAGTGGGGGAAAAAAAACCTCAAAAAGCACTTCCCCTCATTGTCATTGTGATCGTTAGCCTAAATATTCATGTAGGGAGATGAGGTAGTGTGGTGGAGGTTCAACTGGTTTTTGCCAGCCTGTTTAAACTAGTATAAGCACCGATTATTCATAAAACACTTTTATAAGCCCATCAGGGTTTCTACAAAACACTCAGGAAACATTGTGAAGCACTCAAATTCAGTGGAAGTCTTTCATTAAAACAGTGGTTCTCGAAGTGTACACCATGAAGCACAGTCAGGGGTCCACGATTTCCCCCCCCCCATTTAATTAGCCTTTCAGAGGTCAGTATAACAAAATGCAGTAAATTCAAACCTCAAGAGATGGCTGATAATAAAACGTGGACATTATGTGTGATATCTGTGAAAAGTTCAAGAATAGAAAGCACTACAGCTCCAATGAACAACCAAAATATTATTGTACACATTTAAATAATGTTCATGAAATAAATCTGTACTGAGTAGATTTGTGGCATTTATTTTCCACTCAAGAGTCCCTGGCTGCAAAGCGCTTTGAGACCCACTGCATTAAAGATGCACTTTATCATTTTTACAGCCCTCTGCTGTTTGCTTGTCATATTTCAATGACTCTGGCAACCACAGATTCCTTGTTGATTGCAGAATAAACAGGAAGAGCTGAGCTCATTTCATTTCAATTCACTTTCAGACTGTACCTTAATTGTTTAAATAATTACAAAAGACATCTTTATAATTCAAAGAATCATTTTTATGTTGTACCTAACTCCCTGTACAAAGCTTGTGAAGGGACTGGGAGGGGCCATACATTTCTGGTATGTTTTAATTTAATTTACAAGGCAGTCTGTCGGGTCATTCGCCTATATTCGAGATTTTTGGCCTAGTTTGTGTATATCACAGCAGAGTGCAGCGTCCACAGTCTAGTGAGCAGGTCAGAGTGAACGCTGTGCCCTCAGAGGGGGAGACTAAGCCCATGGTGGTAAGGTGAAGCCAGCGTGCTGCTTGGATTACTAACTGCTCTCTATTTCCAGCGCCGCTGTCGTGTGACTCACAGAGAGGCAGAGACAGACAGCTGGGCCTGCAGCTGCCCCTTATATGTAGAAAAGCACCACAGCTGTGGAGCTGCCAGGAGTCCAGGAGCCAAAGCCTGTCCCTCATACACACACACAAGCACAGACTGCACCAAGCTTACACGGTTACAGGAACGTCCCCCCCAGGGAAGCATGAAGGCTTCCTCAGAAGCACTGGGTACACATATACACACAAGGGCCACCTATTTTCTTCCACCTGTCATCTTGTACAAACACAAGGACACACATCAAATAAAGCAAACGAAAGAAATAGTCATATAAATGTTTAAACATTTGGTACATGCTCTTTAGAGTAACTATCACAAACAGAACAGCACACATCCAGTGATTCATATTTATTAAGGTCGCCCTCTCTTCTCCGCTTTCGACTCCCTTTCCTCTTCATTGCTCTGTCATTTTCTAAAAATGTCTCCAAACCTAAACCTTTACAAATGGTACACTTTGGAGTCAGTCAATGTTTCTGCAGAGCCCCACACACACCCCATAGCAACTACGTGGATGAACGCTGCATGACTGTTGATGCTGTTGACCGTTGCCACGCTGAATGATGAACTGATTTTACATCTTGTTGCCACTGATCACATCCGCATTTTTGCAAGTTAATAAGCAAGTTCATTAGGAATGCAAAGTGAAAACGTGCCTCACCCTGTGTTCACACCATCATGGGACAGATCAACAGGAGACCATTCGCTGTCTATGTACGTGTGTGACACAGAGCTGTGATTCCATTGGCACGATATGACAGGAGACGTTCAGATGTTCTCTATTCTGTGCTGTAACGTGGCTTGAATTATTTCTCAGGTCAATCTTGTGGCATGTGTGGACACACGGTCCCTTCTGATCCCCACCCAGAAATTCAGTTCCTACCTGCAGTAAAATCCTATTTACTATTTAGTGTACAAACATGGAAAAGAAAACACACTTTTAATCGTGGTTTCATCTGATCCTTTTACATATGACTGCTCATTAAATGTAATATACATTATATATATATATATATATATATATAAAGTTTTGTGTGTAAATCATATAATTGACTGAATATTTTGGCTAATATCGTTTCACATAGGAAATTTTAAAAAATGACCCTATACAAATCTATTACTCAAATAGATTTAAGATGCTATTATTATTATTATTATAGGAGGACCCTCAGTGTGCATAGATATGCTTCGTCTAAATAAACTAAATAAGTAGAATTATGATTATACCGTTTTGTGGTTGTTTATTTTATATTCGTGTGCTGATGTCTCTAGTCACGCAGGTTGTTGATTTGGATTCACTATAAGCAAACACCCAGTGAAAGAATGTCTGAGTGTATCCTGAGTGACCATTTCTCTCTCTCTCTGGCCTGGCGGAATATTCCCAGACGGAAAGGCATTCCATAGCCCTGCGCCCAAACAACAAGCTCATTGTTTATGGCAGAACAACCTGTAACACAGCCCACCGGAGAGGTCGCACTGTTTCCACAGTGATCTCCTCCTCCTCCTCCTCCTCCTCCTCACCAGCAGGTCTAAAATAACGGGGCTGTGTTGTCATGTCAACATGAGGAGAAAAGGGGTGAGAGGGCATATAGGCAGAGAAATATTGGCAGGTCTATTTAGGTAAGGCGTCTCGGGACAGCTTATGCTTGAAAAGATTTAATGCGTAAACAGAGTGTGAAATAAGTCATGGAGAGGTCCTCATTAGCACAGGTGGCCCAACTGGAGGAGCTAAAATGTTGAGTACATAGTCAAGCAGCAATAATAACATTGCTATCCAACATTCTGGTACTCCTGGCCAAAAATGACAAACATTTCCCTCAGTTGATCCTTCTATATGATTCATTACAACTTGATTTTAGGTCTATCAAAGATTTATCAGTCATTAAAGCTATGGTGGTGATGCCTAACTACGTCAGAGTGTGGGTATGCGTCAGCTGAGGCGTGAGGGGCTCTCAGTAATAGGGAGTCCGTTCGGCTGGCATCAAAGCTCACATGCCATGTTGATCTCCCAGTAAATACCAAACTGAGGCAACCATGTCAATACAGGCACCCTTCACCCGGAAAACATTCCTCATGCTGATGGCAGGTGCTCACACACACACACACGCACACACATGCACACACAGACCTATCGAGTTACTGTGTAAGTGCCATATGTCATACCTGCACGCAATGGTGAGAGCCACACCCTAACACTATCACAATGTGTGTATCGATACACAGCTGCTCTCCACATCAGCTTTCCTGCCAGAGTAAATCATTTACTCTTAAAGGGACAAGAATACAAACACACAGAACTTCTATGCTTACTTACAAAATGAGCTGCAATAGAGCTTTGAAAATAAAATCATTATTTATGTATTTATTAAAATGCCTGAAAGGACCCGATGGTCTAATCCAGGCAAACCTGTGAAATATGTGTTTTTTACCTCAGGAGCCAGATACTCTGGGGTGCCGCAGAAGGTCTTCATAGTGGCTCCGTCCGTTATGCCCTCTTTACAAAGCCCAAAGTCGGTGATCTTTATATGGCCGTCTTTGTCCAGCATCAGATTTTCCAGCTAAAGAACCAGAACAAGGAAGAAGCAAGAGGCGTATGAGCCGGAGCCAGACTCATGCCGGATTTCCAGTTTCATGTTCACTGCATTCTGGTGGGCCAAATCCCACCAGAAACCCTGTTGAACCCCTGATGACAACATGCTATGAAGCTTTATAAGACATAGTCTAGGTTATGTCACAGAGCTTTAGTTCACATAAATGTAAAATGTTTCCAGCACAGCACCAAAAAAAGAAAAGTTTGAATTTCACTATAATTTCGTAACCTAAGACGATAAGCTTTCTCACCCATTTTTTTTTTTTTTTTTTAAGTGATTCACTGTGCTTTTTGTGCTTGCAAACATCCATTCATTCATCCAACATCATATTTAACAGAGTTCAACTCAACTCCATTATAAATCTATAGCTGGACAGAAAGCCGCAGTGAGCACCACTGGCCTAACACAGTAAGTGTGTAAGCACTCCAACGTTTGTGTGTGTGTGTGTGTGTGTTGCAGGGGTTTAATATCAGCATGTCCTCCCTGTCTCTGGGGCTACTAAAAGTCACCTGGCAGCTGTAGCTCACACGTGGCCAGAGGCTCAGGCACACCAGTCAGCACAAACTGCCCCATCCTGCTACTCTGGCATTTTCAGAGGAACCTTAGCACATCCCGAGCACAGCTTAAAGACAGAGAGGGGGAACAGGACAGAGGTGGAGAAATCAGGAAATTACAGGGTGAATGAGTAAGTGTGTGGGGTGGGGGGGTGTTGAAGAATAGAGATGGCTCAGTGCTCTGTTGGTCTATTTGGTTGCATTAGTTGATGCAAAGACTGCATGTAAACTCCATCAGTTTCTCCTGATAGAGATGATATCCGAGGTGGGGAAATGTTATTTTAGTGCTCTGCTAATGTGCAAATGGATGAAGCACATGAAGGATGACATAACCTCTCTATTGCTATTTAAGGAAATATGATTCGAAATAGTTTATGGGAGTTTGATATGTGTGTGTGTGTGTGTGTGTGTGTGTGTTTCTATCTTGGTGAGGGAATATTTGACAGTTCTGACCTTCTACGGACATCTGGCTTGTCCCAAAGAGCAAAAATGCTTGTTTCCAAAAACTGCAGGTTTTTAAAATGAAAACAAAACTTAAAAACTCCAATTGTCTACTATGGGTTAAGGTGCAGTTTAAATTTATGTACAGATGCAGCATTAATAAGCTGCATTAATAATTGCGTCTGTGAAACCATATCACATGGACAACAAAACAAATGTGTGTGTACATCATTAGTGGAACTCAAAGCTCTGTCCTAGAAGGCAAACAAAGCCTTTAGTCTTGCATTAAACTACTTTCACTAATTCAACCATTCACTCGGAAAATCTGTTCACCTTCAGGTCGCGGTAAACTACGTTCCTCTCCAAGTGCAGATAGTCCAGTGCAGAAACGATTTCTGCTCCATAGAACCGTGCCCGGTCCTCGGAGAATACCCGGTCCCGTGACAAGTGGAAGAAAAGCTATTGGGAGGGAAAGGGTTGAATATTTATTGCCTACCGCCACAAAGACCACTTCAACTAACTAAGTGAATTAGTTCAAGAGGCATTCCACACTCACCTCTCCGCCGTTTGCGTACTCCATGACGAAGCACAAGCGGTCGTGTGTTTGGAATGAGTATTTCAGCGCCTTGAAAGTGAACCAGTTCAACACAAATACTTAGATTAAAGTAGAAAATAAAAGACTCAGACATTCAAACATTTCAACCAAAATACATATAAATAAATACATTTGCATCCTAAACACAGTGAAAGAGCTCTCCTAAGCTAAGGTGTAAACTCTTCTAGTACTGCAGCTCAGCTTGTAGGCTAACACCTTCTCCTTTTGCATGGTGCTATTTTTTTAAACTGAATAAGCTATTCTTATTTATCTTATATTGTTAAAATACACTAAGCATGTAAGGCAAACCTGACAGAGTAAGCTGAAGATAAATTTGCTGGCTGTACAATTTAAAGCCTGTTGATCGAGGCTCACATTAATCGGTCTCTGTATATCTAATTTGAAACAAATTCGGGCACTTTTGCTGGATACAAATAGTTTTCTGACCAAGATACTCCTGAATAAAATTACTTTTGTAAACGTTCCTGCAAACTATTTACAAATAAATTCTTTCATTTCCAGCTTGATAAATGAAGCCCATTGTTTGTAGTCGGACTGGATGACGGCTTTGGAGACTTTCAGGAAACCAACTGCCTTCGTCCAAATACCAATACAGCAGTGAGAGAATTTCACAATGAATGTAAAGGATTTAGGATTTTTCCTCTGCAGTGAATATATATATATATATATATATGTATATATATTTTTTTTGTTGGACAGGGTCACTCAAACATCTGGTACATTTCCCTCCAATCCCCCCAAAACATACAGTACACATAAAACACTATATAGATTCAGAAACACTATAATATATATATATATATATATATATGTAGAGAGAGAGAGAGAGAAACAATATATTTCACAAAAGGACTAAACCTCTATTCAATATACTACATATTATATATATATATATATATATATATATATATATATATATATATATATATATATATATATATATATAACTAAAAAATATATACATTTTGATTTAATTTAATTCATTTACAAATAATTGATTATTCAGTTTAAACTTAAATTTAATTAAAATTTATTTATTTATTGAATTTATGGCTTGAAACCTTGAAAACCTTTTATATTAAAATAATGAAAAAACTTTTATCATCTTCTAACTCTATTGACTTTCTCCTCTTTAATGACTACAATAATTATTTTCCATTACAAACTCGGTATCTTGATAAGGAATCTGTTTTAATTGCCTACACACAAAACTTTCATTTATTGTTGAGATTTAAATAGATCTCACTACCTTACACAGAGGCTGGCTGTAATCCTTTAATCATGGCAAAATTAAACAGGCTAAAAGTAATCTTTGTTAAACTATAAATTTACTTTAATTATATTTTATAAAATCAAAAAATATAGCAAGCCCCTTCCATTAAATACAATAAGTTTCCAGGTGTTTTAGTTTTTAATGCTTGTGCATCATCAGTGTACCGCATCCTGTACACACTACATAGCACCATGATTTTACTAGTTTCAGTAAACCATCAGTATTTCTCTTTTCGCTTCTTCCTCCCTGCAGCCATTAATTGAATTTCTGTCTGCTGCATGCGACTGCTATATTGGTGCGGCGGCTCGCCCTCGTGTTTTCCGTCACCTTTGAGTTCACGATCTTATGCACAAAATAAAATCATACTGGCTGTTTTTAACGCTTTAAATGCCCGGACTTGAGTAAAAATAACGTCTTGGGCATGTCTGTTAGGTAGTTTATCTTCTGAATCAGATTTGTACTCATCAGCATTTTAATCTGAATTTATTCCATGTCCATAAACAAACAAACAAACAAACAAACAAACAAACAAACAAGTGCTGGTCATCTATGTAAGGCTAAACAGATCCTGTACATGATCTGCTTCTAAAATTCCTGTAGTGATTAGTGGGCCCCCAAAGCAGTTTCTCTTCACTGTCAAAGGACTGAAATCCCAGACAAAAATGTATCCTAAAATAGCTAGTGCCGGGTTTTATAGCAGCGTTAAACTGTAAGGAGGAAACCGATGGAAATATACAGAGTGGAGAGAAGTGTTAGGTGTGTGTGTGTGTGCGTGTTTGTGTGTGCTTGCACAGTTTCGCTCACCGTCAAGAAAGGGTGCTTAGAATTCTGGAGGACGCGGTTTTCCGTGAGTGTGTGAGCCACTTCATCCTGAGAGACACATCACAAAGAGCTGTAGTGTACTTGGATTATATGGACTTTTTCTCTCACTCTCACACACAAACACACCTATTACAAAGTACACTCACAAAACTCTCATCTACATAAAGACACACACACACCCACACACAGACTAGTACCGTCCAGCTGAGCTCAACCAATCCTTCCTGTCACATTACTTCCCTTTACTTACCTTTGCTACTATTACTTCCTTCTTAAGGATTTTCATGGCGTAATATTTTCCTGTGGCCTTCTCCTTCACCAGGATGACTTTGCCAAAAGTGCCTTTCCCAAGGAGTTTGAGGTATTCAAAGTCATGCATAGTCTGAAACGACACACAAACAGATGCATGTTGACAAACAGGTTGAAACAATAACCTAGGAGGAGTAACAGAGATTTCATGCAGAATGAAGCAGCCCTGTTTACATTGTGTTTATTTACACAACAGCTCCATCCTCACGCTGCATATTTCTCCCCTATCCCTCATCAGTACACATTTGACCTCTGATGGCCACGGGGATCCAGTGGTGGATCTACTGCTGTGTGTGTGTGTGTGTGTGTGTGAGTGTGTAAGTGAGTGAGTGAGAGAGCAAACAAGGTGGGAGCGTATTATGGTAATTAAAAAAAAAAAATCTTCATGGCACACAAATCGCAGCTTCTCTGAAGAGGTCATGTGCCATAATTTACAGACTGACCTCTTCAAATTGACGAATAAAATTGACTTCTAACTTCCACTAATTTGTTGAACACCCGTGCAATAGGGTACAACTGTAACTGAAACAGAAAAGATGCTCTATTATTTACAGATGCAATCTGAATTAAACCCGTTTAATTGAAGTAAAGAGTTACAGCAGGAATTTAATAACAGGAATTTCACTGTAACGTTTGACCCGCTGGCTGTGTTTCTGGTCTCCTGGGGTTCACTTTGAGAACCACTGGCTTAGAAGACCCTAAAGGGAAAAGCCTTATTGCTTCAGCACACCCCAATATCCTTCTATATATGGAAACAAATATTCAGCAACAAAACCAGTTTTCTTCAATCTTTCCTCACCCGAGCTATATTTGGCAACAACGCTTCTGAAATCTACCCACGATGCAATCTGAGAGGTTGTTGTAGAGTCCATGGGGGAACGAAAAGCTCCGAGTTGCCGAGCAGAAAGTGAGCAATTCTACTGCTAGGCTGATTACACTTCCCATTAAGAACTGAAATTATGGTTACTACAGTGTCTCGCTACAACTTCTAGTGTATTCAGAGAACACTGAGGGGAAAATACTAGCTCCTTCACTGTGGTGAAAAGACTACAGGTAGTTCGAACAGAAGCGGAGCGTACCACTTTGTGCCGAGGTTTGGTTAGATACATCTCCATGTCCATGGGCTCAGGAGAAGAGTCCATCATCTCCTCCTCTTGTTTCTGCAGACTGTCAGCCACAGCCTGAATGGCTTTAGTCCATTCCTCCCTGCAGAAAAGAGCACAATTTTAGCAAAAGCAATACTGAAAAATCTGGATCCATCATCAAAGCTAACATTTAGTTGATACTAGTTGATACAAGATAATGAAACCGACAGTGAAGAACTATCTCTCAGGTGGTTAAATGATATATGAACTCATCCTTTCTGATTTTAATAACTAAATCATTGAGACAGAATAACGATATTGTGTGATAAATATCATCCGACACCAGTTCCTCAGATATTTAGACTCTACAGGTCAATATATCATACAACTAATCAACACTTCTCCATTAAGCTAAAAGTCTGGGTGGATCTGTGTGTCCAGGGGGTAGACATTTTACATCACTATCTTATGTTAATTTATGTTAAAAAAAAAAAAAAGATCTCAATACAATGTCAAACTAGATGAGCAAGTGTGTGTCGGGATATCTGACCGTTCCTCTGGGGTCTCCACATGGAATGTGCGCTCAATAACAGTGGTCCACTGCAAGCAGCGGATGATGAATGTGTTAGGTTTCGGCCTCTCTGTCTTCATCAGCTGACATTCTGGACACGGGAGAGAGAGAGCGCGAGTGCGAGCGAGAGAGAGAGAGAGAGAGAGAGAGAGAGGTAGAGACAATCATTTATCTTTATCTTCGTTCATCCCAGCACTGCATTAAACACTCATGTTGAGGAACCTCCCCAGTTGCGCTGCAGCAGAACAGGTGCATCATGGGACTGCAGCGGTGTTCAGGTCCTGGTGTTCCCTTTCATATTAAAAACAGTAATGCAGTTTTGTCACAGTGAGAATGCTGTAGTAGGTCATTGTCATTCCTATGGATTTTTGAGTCATTCTCCAGTACAAGAACACACCGCCAGTATGAAATGATATTGGGCATGCCAGGGATATTGGAAGATTTCTCCGTTTTAACACTGTACTAGTCTAGCAGCTGTTTTGAGGGGTTTTTTTTTTTCAGCATGCCATCATTCCTCTCAGCCAGTCTTGCTTTCAGCTTCTAACAACAACATGATGAATAGTGTGTAGGAAATTTAATGGGAATGTAAATATCAAAAAGAGAAAAAAACAAGCAGAGTTAGGGAATTTAACCCCCCCCCCTTTATAGAGACTTTTATGCAACAACTTCATCATAAACTTTTCCTTTCATTTTTTCCCCATTGTCCTTGTGTTTTTAAATTGCAATTTTTTTGTACTAGGTTATCCTTTAGTTAAAGAAAAAAAATGAAACTCCACCACTATCAGAGATTATCTTCAAAGTCATGAGTCATGGACATGCCCAGAAATCGACATCCTTTTTTGTTCTCTGTGCTTACACACAGAAGAGTCCAGCAGAGTCAGAAAACTGTACATCAGCAGTTAAATAACGAACACTCGTGTCTTTTTTAGCAATGAAACAAAAATAAGCCGTGGCAACTAAACAAAAAAATCATGACTTGTGCTTTTCGAAGTAACAAAGCACAATGGCGGTGGAACACAGTCGCATCAGGAGCCATATGTGGGAGAGGAAGCTGTAGCACTGAGCCATTTGTGGCAGGAGAGGAAGGGGGGGGGGAAGCGACATAAGAGGCCTGTCGAGGAGATGGAGGACTTGAGTGGAGGCCACCACTGCGCTCCAGCAGGGCTCATCAACAGCCCAGAATGCTTTGCACCGTGTCATCGGTGTACACCAACATCATTGCTGTTACACGACTGACTGCATCTGACGCCAGGGACGACTGCTGCTGATGCTGCTGCTGCTTTAGAGCAGAGCCGAGATAAATAATGAGAATAAGGCACTTAATAACCGTTATAACTCACGAGTGTCAGGATGGAAGCATTTCCTTTAACAAACAATATGGCTGTCTAATTAGCCTGTTCAATCATTCAAGCGGCTTTTGGCAGCGATGGAGGGGTGATGCTCGGCTGAGTTCAGAAGGGGAAAGTGAGACAGAGAGAGAGAGAGAGAGAAGTGCTGGAACTCTTAGACTTTACAACTGAAGTCCTGCAGTTCTTGGGGTCAGCCTGACTTTCTGCACATCCTCCTACCATCTATTACTGAGGTAAACAGCATTTCTCACATACAAATAAAAGGCAGGTGAGACTCTCCTGATCCCAAGTCTTTAGAAAGTTTAAAACTTTTACCGTCAGCGTTTTAATGTCAGCGTGAGATACTTACGTGCCACAGAGAAGTTATTGAGCGGCGTCTCTAGCTGGTCCACGTCCTGAGGCCGCTCCTTATAACCAATAAACGTACCGTCATTCTTCAGCAAGAAATACCTCGGCCTCCACGTCTTTATGTACTCTCCTGTGGAGCAGTGGGGAAGAGAGTTAAGTCTTTTTGTTAAATTTCTGCATGATACTCTCTCTCTAAATTCCTCTTTAAGATATTTAATATACTACTGCAAACTAGAGCTGTTCTTCGTTTCATGTTTAGTCGCTCTGTACGATCACACAGTTACCTCACCAATGACTTTTTGACCCCATTCAAACCTGATCAAGTTTCTTACTGTAGTGTGCGTTTCATCCCTTTTGTTTTCCGGCTCTGACTGTCCAGAAGTTTGCAACCCCATACCTCTGGACTCGCCACAAATCATACTAGAGCAAGCTCTTTTTCTCAGCACAGGTGACGTGACTATACTGAAAGGTGTGTGATAGCTACTGATGCAAACATGGTACACTGTTAGCTCTTCTGCTACTCCTAATGTGTTTGTAATTATGTCAGATGATGGCATTGGAATAGACAGAAGAACATGGCTTGCTGACCATACTACTACACTAGAAGTAAATCACACACACACACATACACACACACACACAGTGATGTAGTTGCAGGTTTTCCTGCTAGGTAGTGTACGCTCACAGTCTAGTGAGTCAGTCTCCCGTGTGGCCTCACACCTTGTGGATGTGTGCTGTATTTATGTTGCGCAGGCGAATTTGGCGATTTTTGTTCTTCAATCCCCATGCCAGATGTTAGAGCGAAGAACTTGTGTGATATTTAGTTTTTTTGCTCGATAAAACTGCTGCCAAAGTAGTGACTATGCTAGAGCAAGCTTTTTAAGACCACCGCGTGACCCCAAAAAGAGCATGTCAGGTTAAATCAAGATTTTTTTTGGACATATAAAGACTTTGTGTATTAAGACTTTCTATCTTTGTGGGGCTCGTCCACTGAAACGATAATTAACTCCAACCTCACATACCAAATGAAACCTTCTACCTCCTGAAATAAACACAGTTTTTGTGAAAAAAGCAGTTTTCAGCATAGACCAAACAAATGTTTCAGCAAGGTCAAAAATGTCAGATATTCCAGTCTTTTGAGAGCACATTTGCTCCTGATATCTACATCTACCCCACCCAACACCCACACACACACACACCTGCCTGTTCTGTTAGCATGAAAGAACACAAAAACACACCTCACTTTTTCACACTTTGCAACTAAAACCCTCTACCCTTTACCAGTAAACCTTTATTTCTGCTGAAAACCAGAAGGAGACAGTGTGCCAGATGTTGCACAATTTAAAAAAAAAAAAAAAAAAAGCTTACGCATTAGGAAAAAAAAAAAAGCCCAACTGAAGCATCTGCAATGTCTTGGTGAGAAACTGAGAGTGAATAAAAAGTTGGAATGGAATAGTTTTCCAGGATAGAGAGTCTGAATTCATTTTTAATTACGGCAGAGTGGTATTAACCCCATGCAGAGGCTGAGCAAGCTGTCCTTAATTGGCCCATTTACTCCTGGCGCTTCAGTTCTGAGCCATGCAGAATCAGTCAGAGCTGCCAGAGCAAACTGCTGCCTCTCTGCCATCCACTGAGCTCTGATATGTTCCCACTGTGACGGACCAGTCAGACAACTGAACACACACCCAAGCCCGAGCTCACGAACTGAAGCGCCGCCGCATTCATCAAAGGTGTCCGTCAATAGAACGCTGCACTTCTCTCAGTCTCAGTCGGCAGAGTGTTTGCCACAGGTGACACGAGCCAAAAAAAAACCGAGCTCAACCTCCATCCATATGCATTTTGCCCTTAAGTCTTCAATGTGAAGGTACAACTTCCCTCACTAACAACTGGAAGTGTACTGGTGCACGTGAGAAAACATCCGCCTCCCAGATCTGTGCACTTAACGAATCTCAATTTTGCAGCAGATGTCCAATATGTTATTACGGCTGCTGTCATTTTTCATCAGCCATCGAGAGGAGGAGGACTCCCGCTTAGCCGCCCGTTTTGCAAAGTAAGGAGGTTTCTGCAATCAAAAGACACTTTGTTATCGGAGCGCTGAGGCTGTCACAACTCACGACACTTAACGCTGCAGTTCAGGGCCTGAGAAGAGCAGCCTGCCTCACAATTCTCTACTAGTAAGTTGGAACAAAAATAAAAGCAGAAGGAGGAGATCAGGGTTAGTTTAAATGGGGTGCTTTAAGAGTGCATACTGAACAGAGTACAACAGAGAAATCATTTGGAAGAAGAAAAAAAAAAAGACGTATTTATCGGGCTACGTGTTTTAATGTGTAGCTCAGCTCTTTCGGTCCCTGTGGAAGAACAGCTGATGGGATTTTCATTTTCGCAGATACAAAAGTAACTGTGACTGAATCATTTCCTTCCCAAAGTTCAGCAGTAGGAGTATTATCTGGAACGTTTCGAGAATTCCATGTTCAATACAGTTAAATGACGCACTGCTGTTTTGCATCTTAAACAGGGAGTTTAGTCTGAAACAGAACACAGTTCACATGAAATATTTGTAACGTGAAAGCTGTCCAGTGTCCCCCGAATGTGGATGAGGTTCCCTTCTGAGCCTGGTTCCTCTCAAGGTTTCTCCCTCATATCATCTAAAGGAGTTTTTCCCTTGCCATCACCTCAGGCTTGTTCAGTAGGAATAAATGTTAGGGATAAATAGTAACTTATTTTTTCTATACTTCTGTAATGCTGCTTAGAGACAATGTCCAAAAAGTTAAAAGTGCGATACAAATAAATTGAACTGAATGTGGAGCAATAAATACACTGCAGTACCACACCTGAGACTAGCTGTAGGAGGTGGTGCGAGTTTGGATGCACTGAGATTCCTGTGATCGTCAACACAACTTGTGCTCGGGTCCACATCTGTTCAGGAAGTAACGTAACCCGCGCATGCGTTTCAGCCGATCATGACATCATCAGTTTCCACAGCACATGTGCAGTATGCGCGAGATGCTTTACTGCACATAACAGAACCAAAACAATAATAAAAACAAGACAAATTGCGAGTTGTATTGTGTTCTCCATGCACATTTGGAAGAATTTTAGCAAATGAAAGATTTTATTTTGAATATAGAGCTAAGGGCATGGTTGGTGTTTTCAGCTTTTCTAACATTAATTATTTAAAAAAACTCAAGAAAACAATATCTTCAGAGAAGGATGCTCAAAGACATGACGTCAACGTGAGCGTGTCACCTACACTATATAGGCAAAAGTATATGGACACCTGATCGTCACACCCACATGTGCTTGTTGAGCATCCAGTTCCAGATTTAGTGTCACTCTGGGGTTATAATAATCTCCATGAGACTGGAAAAGTTTCCACTAGATTATGTAGTGTTCTTGAGTTCAATGTGTGTTCCACTTCAGATTGAGCACCGGGAAGGACACTCGCGTTCGTTCACTACAAACTATTTCTTCATGAAGCTCGCTTTGTGCACAAGGGCATTGTCATGCTGGAATAGGTTTGAGCTTCTTAGTTCCAGTGAAGAGAAATCTTAAAGCTACAGCAAACAAAGACATTCTATACAAATGTGTGCTTCCAACTTTGTGGCAACAGTTTGGGGAAGAACTACGTATGGGTGTGATGGTCAGGTGTCCATAAAGATCTGGCCATACAGCCTATCTCTTAAACTACATCCCTTCCTTCCTCTCTCCCTTCTGCTCTCTTTCCTAAAGCTGTGTAGCTGTCAAGTGAGCCCAGGAACAGCATGTCAACAATGCAGACACATCACGGCCACAGTGCCGGTGACGGAGAGAACCTGAGAGAGATACACACAGGGGAGAGAAACAGGATCCACGGGACAGCTTACAGAAAGGCACATGCGCTGACTTTTCTTGACTGTATTCGAGACGTGCAGTAGAACTCACAGACAGAGCTCACAGACAATAACAGCCACAAACTACTGTGTGTTGGGTGTGTAAAGACACGTAATTGCGTGTGAGTAAGAACCCAGTTCTCTGGTGCTGTAATTGTGTGTGTGTGCAGGAAATAGCTACTGACTATATTATGACTGCCTCAGTGGGTGGCATTGCTCGTCATCACAGGCGATGAACAGGCTGAGCAGCCAACACATGCCGGTTGGGGCGGGTGCTGTGCGTCAGTCCGGCTGGCATCCAACACATACGCACTCTGAAGCCCTCAGAAGAGGTCACACTTACAGATCTTTCACTTTCAAATATATATATGAAACTTTGAGGCTAGGCTGTTAGCCTTCGACTAATTCGTAGTAGCAAGGAAGACGACCAGGAAGGGAAAAAAAAAAACCACACTCTCCAGTGACCTTTAGGAAACATTTGGCATGTAGGTTTAGTTTAACTCCTCAATGCAGCACACACACACACACACTACTCATACACTAATTGCTGGGGTGTGATGTGACTGACTGTGGAATGTCTTTTTACTAAAGCATTAATTACTGTCCATGTATGGTAATTGTTTTCAGAATCAGGAACATGCAGAACAACTGACAAAACCAAAAGGAAATAAAAAAGCCAGCCAAATAAAATCAATCATTTACATGTAATGAGAGAACACCACAACTCAAAGCTGAATAAACAAAGACCAGTGACTGACTGGTTGGCATTGCATAGGTAGCATACACACAATTTGCTACCCAAGAGGATAAAAGGAATATTAAACATCCGTCCTCTACGCAGATATTCATACACTAGGTTTGTTTACATTCATCTGTCGTAATAGAATCAGCCTAACTTGTCTTAGTTAATAAGAAAGATTTCCAAGCAATGAATATATAAGAGTGGGCAACACATTAGAGCTTTCACTTGCTAGCGGGACTAGCTACTTCATTAATCATTCATCCAGGCCTGACCATGTACACGATACGGCCAAAAGTCTCCGTAATTACTATAATTATCTGCTCCTATTCGCTCAGGCCTGAAAAAGTGTAAATATTTTTGTTCAAATGAATTACTTTTTTTTTTTATTTTCATAAGAAGTAAACCTCAATGTTACTGTCACTGAGTACTAGATTAAAAAAGGGGGGAAATTTTTTGACACAAACACGACTTTTAGCTAGAGCATTAACATTCGTCAGTTGGTGTGAACTGGAAAATAAGAGGGCTCTTCCATGAAAGCCTGTTTAACTCAACAAAAGATCATTTCCATCCATTTCTGTTGAAAGGAAGCTTCAAAGAATGACTAACATATACTGATCAGGCATAACATTAAGAGCAGTGAGAGGTGAAGTGAATAACACTGATGATCTCCTCATCATGGCACCTGTTAGTGGGTGGGATATATTGGGCAGCAAGTGAACATTTTGTCCTCAAAGTTGACGTGTTAGCAGCAGGAAAAATGGACAAGTGTAAGGATTTGAGCGAGTTTAACAAGGACCAAAATTGTGATGGCTATGCCACTGGATCAGAGCATCTCCAAAACTGCAGCTATTGTGGGGTGTTCCCGGTCTGCAGTGTTCAGTATCTATCAAATGTGGTCCAAGGAAGGAACAGTGGTGAACCGGTGACAGGGTCATGGGCGTCCAAGGCTCATTGATGCACGTGGAGAGTGAAGACTGGCCTGTGTGATCCGATCCAACAGACGAGCGACTGTTGCTCAAACTGCTGAAGAAGTTAATGCTGGTTCTGATAGAATGTGATAGATGATGTGTCGGAATACACAGTGCATGATGGCAGCAAAAAGGGGACCAACACAATATTAGGCAGGTGGTCATAATGTTATACCTGATCAGTGTATGATTTTATATAAATCTGTTCCGGGTCAGTTTAGTTTAACTTGACTGATCCTACATAATTCATAGACAGGGATGTAAACACATCTTCTAAGCAAGTCACTTTTCAGAGAAAACTTTTCTTTCGCTCAGGTTTGTTTTGACGTTTGCCTGAACACCTAAAGTACTTGCTCAGCATCTGTTGTTTTTTTGGCCATCCCAGTATTGCATTTGCTCAAGAGAAAAGGATAAACATTAGTTTGTTGACAGCTATCAGCTACACTATCTTGGCAAAAGTTTTGGGACACCTCTCCAAATCATTGAATTCAGATGTTGTTTTTCAGGAGCTGGGCTTGGCCGCTTAGTTCCAGTGAAAGGAACTCTTAATGCTTCAGTATACCAAGATATTCTGGACAATTTCATACTCCCAACTTTGTGGGAACAGTTTGGGGATGACCCCTTCCTGTTCCAACATGAAGTGCACAAAGCAAGGTTCATAAAGACATAGATGAGTGAGTTTGGTGTGGAGGAACTTGACTGGCCTGCACAGAGTCCTGACCTCAACCTGATAGAACACCTTTGGGATGAATCACAGCGGAGACTGTGAGCCAGGCCAAAACTGGAACGTCTGCCTAATACATGCATGTGAATGTAATATGAAGTTGGCCCGCCCTTTGCAACTATAACAGCTTTAACTCTTCTGGGAAGGCTTTCCACAAGGTTTAGCAGTGTGTTTATGGGAATTTTTGACCATTCCTCTAGAAGCGCATTTGTGAGGTCAGGCACTGATGCTGGACAAGAAGACCTGGCTCACAGTCTACTAACTAACATTTACATAAAATATTGGTTTTAAAAACAGAGGTGTGCAGTGAAGTTCTTTTTACTGTATATCCAGAATGTGCTATATGTTAAAATTCCTGTGCACGAGTGTGTGTGTAGGTTCTAAATGTGCTCAGGCCACCAGCTCATTCTGTGATCTTCCAAGGAAACTGCTACACAGTCTGGAATTACCCAGAAACCTAAAAACACAGAAGATAAATGTACTGCATTACCTGCACTGCTCTGCACGTTCTCACCTCTGGCACAGTTCTCTAGGATTGAGGACGCAATAATGTAATGTACGATATGAAAAGTAGGAATTCCTCCTGGAGGCTTGCTCTGCACTCAAGCGTGTCCTTTCATACCATTCGCAGATTCGTTTTTTATAATTAAGACTGAACTGCTGACACGTCGGTTTTTGGGCTCACGTTGCTGCTAAACCCGTCCGTTTGCTGTAATGATTGCTAAAAGCTTGTTAAATAATGCCTTCCTGAATGATGTGGTCCATTTACAAATCTTTCCCTGCAGTCTTGATGCACTTGAAGCATGAGTGCATACAAGTGTTTATGAGAAAGGGGGAAAATAGGGTTTATTAAAAACTCATAGGATTGGTTATTTCATCTGGTGTTTAATAAATGATGCATGCTATATTAATAAAGCTCATTCTTTTTTGGTCTTTGACATTTCTTTCACTGATTGTCAGGGTGGTACAAAAGCATGTACACACTTGACTGAAACTGATTTGAATTAGCAGGAATGCGATCCTTTTGGATCCGACTGTAACCTGTCCACGTGAGGTGCGCTTTGTGGACTATCCGACTAAACGCTGACGTCCAGGATGTTTTCTGTACTCATTCTGACAGGTCTCGAGTCTGATAGTAGTGAGCTAGCTGGGAAAGAGGTGTGTGTTAGGTGGATTCACACTGAGCATGTTTAATGTGGCTTGAGTGTGAGTGTTCCCGGTGCCCCCGCAGAGCTGCTCAGGTTTTAGACTGTTTTAGACAGTAAGGCATCTCACCTCTTCCCTGCCTCACACCTTCTCATGCTACACGTGTATTGTGGAAACTAATGACATAGGTCAAAGACTAAAACACACCCGCAGGTTACTTTACTTCCTGAACGAGTACGAGTTGTGTTCACATTCACAGGAATCACTTCAACCGAACTCGCACAACCTCCTACAGCTAGTCTCGGGTTCAGTACCACGGTGTGCTTCATGGTCCGCATGACGGCCTTCATTTTACTAATATTTCATGTGAACTGTTCTCTGATTCAGACTAAAGCCCCCGTAAATTATCAAAATAGAGAGTCTCTTGCGTGATGTATCTGATTAACTGAGATAATAATAATAAAGCTGCAATTTCAATCTGAATAAAGAACATTCGGTTAAACACCTCAGGTGGAATTAAACCAAAGTATTCAGAATAAAGGCCAATGGAAATGAAATTTCTACTCATGAAATAAATAATATTGTTAAAAAACTGGTTCCTGTTTTAAAAACAACAACCAACCAAACAAAAAAAACAGTTCCTGTTACAGATTTTAATTTATTTAAAATAACTATGAGGGATGTAGAACAGGAATTGAAAAGTTCAGCAAATAAATAAATAAATAAATAAATAAATAAATAAATATTACTGCATGATAAATAATGGTTCTCTCAAACATGGGCCTTTAATTTCGGGAATGCTGTGTAATGAAATAATGATGATGAAAACTCTTCTTGCTTAAATAGAAACTTTCTAGAATGAATTTCTTTTCTGATACAGAATACAGATACTGAAACCTTGAGTATCAACTTGAGCATTTTCTTCAAGTTGTACAAGTCAAGCTTCAAAATGTTTAAAACTTTCACAAAACCTTTCTTAGTAAATATAATAAAGTATAAATAAAAGTATTAAAAATATCAACCCCCACCCAAAGAAAAAAACCCCAGCGCACACACAAAGTCCAGACAATTTTCTTTATAAACATTAATAAAGTCACCTTTCTAAGCCTCTTTCTAAACATTTTTCAGTTCCAGAAATCAATTTCTTTTCCATATATAATTCCCGTCTCAGTCTCAGGACTATAAACTCCTAGTAAACAGAATCCTGGGTCTTATTTCTCCGCTCATACTTTTCCCAGGATTAACAATCGATCCCGGTATTAATAATCTGATGTCTCACGCTGTACGTCCCTAAACACCGGCTTAACCTTCCTTATTTGCATTATCTGCGCTATCAACGACCATGATTGCATAAATCCAGCGCACGACAGCTTTACATGGCGATTTGTCTTGCACTTTTGTATGAGTGAGAAAACAAATGTCACCATGTAAATCCTCCTTGCCTCCTAGGAATAGGAAGATAGGAATATCTTCATAGAGAGATGGAAAGACTTTGTTAACTTTTAGAGTGTCGTCATTTGCTGCTCGGAATTATGGGTCGTGGGTTCATTGCGATCGGCACATTTAGCGGCGGCGACGGGATGGCGCGGACGACGTCTGCATGTTTCTTGCGTTGCGAAAGTCGACACTGCTCAATGAGCTGCTATTGATGCGGAACAGAGGGTCATGATAACAGACGTAATATTCGAACCCACATCATATCGCTACGGTGCATGGTTCACAGCACACGTGCAGCACTTCAGAGCAGCGTGTCATAACCCCGGGGTTTAAGCAACAGTGTGAAAAGCTCTTTTCACACGTGTGCCACATGCAGTGCTGTAAAACATTTCCTACAATAATAATAACAATAATAATAATAATAACAATAACAATCATGTATCCTGTATTAAAAGGCCTCACAACTGCAACCTGCTGAACAGTTACATGGACTGAACTGAAATTTCACAACACAAAAAAATTATGAAGGAAAAGAAAATGTTTAATTTGATTTACTGTGACGAAATATAAAGCCACCAGGATGGTGTTAGCTGAGTTACGACTGATTTTACTGCCACTAAATCCTTCACGGCTCTTGGAGTGAAAGAGCAACACCACTGGCAGCTTATGTGAACTACTCAGCTGTTCAGTGCTGTTTTTCTGCCCACCACATCCGCCTGACCGTCTGCTGGTCTCTCTCACCTTCCCTTTCACATGAGGCAGCTTCTAATAAAATCACTTCTGTGAATTCTCCCCCCACCCTGTGTCTCTCTCTCTCTCACACACAGCCACCACATCCACCCACATTTCCTTTTTTTCGACAACTCTTCCTCTTTTTTTCACCCACACCGCTTCCACTTTTGTCACGCTCGCCTCCTGTTTCTCGTACAGGACACGGTAAACAAGGAACGAAGTGTAGCGAGTGTGTGTTGTTTTTTTTCTCCACCTTTGTGTCTCAGGATGAGGTCACAATAACAACTTGCACAACGGTGTGGAAAAGAATGAAGTGGTACTGGACACGTGGACGCTGCAAATCAGGAAGTTTGGGGATTTTTCTTATTATTCAAGCGCACCTGATTGAATGGGTTGTTTCTGGTTGTTTCTGAATGGGGGGGGCAGGACGGGAGTGGGGGGGTGACGACTAAATCAGGCTCCGATATGCAGAATCATTCTACAGATATATTATCTATATCATCATGTTCGTGTGTGTGTGTTAAACCATGACCTCAGCACAAATGTGGTAAGTGGCTAAGAATACTTGTTTGTGTTTATACGAGCCTCGCTCAATTAATTTATATTCCCACATTCGCAGGCTCCGCCCACTTGGCAAGTGAAAGGTTCAAAATGATCCTGCTATGCATAGCTCTGCTAAGACACGGAAATAAAGGAAAATTGTAAAAATATAAATAGTGTGAGGAAAATTCCAACAAAAAGAAAAAGAAGTGCGCTTTAGGTACACAGACAATGCACTCTCTCTCTCTCTCTCTCTCTCTCGGTTTGAATCTAAAGGTGTTATTTGAGCCTGAGCAGCGTCTTTGTTTTTGCTTGACGACGTGGACGTGAGGTGACCGCGTGCTGTGCTGGAAACGCTTATTTTGCTGTACTGCATTTCGTATTAAATCTATAGTCAGTTCTGTCACTGTGTCCACATCCTGATTCTGTAAAGATTTTCTAGTATTGATGGAAGCGTGTCGAGTAAAGACTGCATCAAAAGACAGCGTTCTCTGTTCACGTGTGAAGTGCAGCAGGTGGTAAGAAAAATAGTACGTCACAGCATCAAGGCGCTTTGCTCCACTGAGGAATCTCTCAACCGGCTGCAGTGCGTCATGAGAAAATAAACAGGTTGTAAACACGTCATTAGGAAGTAGTCTTTCTCTTGCTGTTTGTTTGGTTGTGACACTACATTCATCCAAACAAACAAACCCTGGTGACTTATTTGAATTGGCACAGAAAGCAATTGTTGATGAAAAAAAACAAATCTGATGCTGCAGTCAAATCAGGAGTCTGGAGAGCAATGTTAGAATAGAGGGAGGGAAGGAATTGTCTCTCTCTGCCCTGTCAATCACACTGACACTAGCCAATCACAGGCCTGCATGAGCTCATTAATGCAAGAGAGGGATAACAGCGTCTTCCTCAGAGTGTTACACTGCACTGTGATGTAGCATTGGAGTTGGTAACCAGGTGGAGACTGTCTCAGAACTGGAAGAAGAACATGTTAGATTTCACTTTCTCTGGGTGTCAGCTGTTATGAGAGAAGGGAGCTGGTGGGTGGGAACTACAACATACAGAGAGGCAGACAGGCAGACAGACAGACAGACAGACAGACAGACAGAAAATCTGCTTAACAAAATAAAATGCAGACAGACAGAAAGGAAGAAAACCTGCTTCAAAGACTGACAGACAAAGACAGAGACAGACAGAGAGAAATAAATAAATAAAGAAAGAAAGACAGAGACAGACAGAGAGAAATAAATAAATAAAGACAGAAAGACAGACAGAGAAAAAGAAAGACAGACAGACAGAGAAAAAGAAAGACAGACAGACAGAGAAAAAGAAAGACAGACAGACAGAGAAAAAGAAAGACAGACAGACAGAGAAAAAGAAAGACAGACAGACAGAGAAAAAGAAAGACAGACAGACAGAGAAAAAGAAAGACAGACAGACAGAGAAAAAGAAAGACAGACAGACAGAGAAAAAGAAAGAGAGAAAGAGAGAAAGAAAGAGAGAAAGAAAGAAAGAGAGAAAGAAAGAAAGAAAGAGAGAAAGAAAGAAAGAAAGAGAGAAAGAAAGAAAGAAAGAGAGAAAGAAAGAAAGAGAGAGAGAGAGAGAGAGAGAGAGAGAGAGAGAGAGAGAGAGAAAGAAAGAAAGAAAGAAAGAAAGAAAGAAAGAAAGAAAGAAAGAAAGAAAGAAAGAGAAAATCAAACAAAAGAAAAAGTTGCTTAAAAGAATAAATGGCAGACAGAGAGAAAGGGAATCTGCTTGAAAGAATAAAATACAGACAGACAGAATGCGAGATTTCAGAAATGTCCATTATAATGAAATGGGGGGGGGTTAAATAAAGGATTAAAAACAAACATATTTACAGAAACTTTGAAAGAGCTACTTCAAAGAAAAAGACAAAGACATGCAATATTGTCTCGGAATTTCTATCAGCTCCTAAACTACACCACACACACGCCACACGTCTCACACACACACACACACACACACCACAGAAGTCCACATTTGTGCGTGTGTTGATCTGCAGACGCACAGAACACTTCACCCGTCTGACCTCAGCTCTGTGGTTCCTGTCATCTTAACTGTGTCTGTTTTCAAACTAAACCAACACACTGTGGCACAAACAGGAAGTGAAGTGAGAGCGCTACGTATGGCACGGACGCCACGTTAGCAGGAGCCGCTGATCAGATCGGCTACAGCAGAGATTCAGAGCAGAGACCATGTTATAGTGCTGAGATGATGTTCGGGCATCCTGAGTGTAGGAACATGCCGCGTTTGTCACAGAGCCCAAACGTCACTCCCTAAAGATCTACACGCAGAGACACGTGAGTCTCGGAGGGCACGTGTGTGCGTGTGTATGAGTGTGTGTGTGTGTGTAGAGACTGTACATGCATAGATCTGCTGATTTTACAGATGTTGTCAGATAAAGATAAATTGGAGATAAATGACCGTGTGTGTGCATGTGTGTGTGTGTGTGTGTGAGAGAGAGAATATATGTGTACGAGTGTGTGTGTGTGTGTGTGTGGACCTGTCAGGCCCTGATAGAGTGCTTATACATGCAGAACAGCTGCAGAGCTCAGGGATGCTAAAGTGAAATATAATGAAGAGCAAGATTCTAGCACTCAAAAGAGAATTCATCTCTATCTGACAACTTACTTCTGACACACACACACACACACACACACACCTACTATTCATCTCTATCTGACAACTGCTGCACTGCCTAAGCAGGACTAAAACAGTGTTTGTGCTTACACATACTTCCCTATCTCTCTCTCTCTCTGACACAAAACATCACCCATCATATATAAAAAAAAAAACCATTATGTACCCCCCACTTCCCAATTTGACAAGACAACACCCTCAACAGCACCCAGAATCCGCATTTCGTGCAAACGGCTGTGCAGCCCTAGCTTGAACGCCCAAGTGTGACACTAAAACGTTGAAGCCACATGAGCCGAGTCAGCGAGATATTAAAACGTCTTTTTGACAGAAACGCTTATACAGCACTCGAAACTCTCTCCTTTCAAACCGGACTGATGGACTGGACAGAACTCGGCGCTGTTCCACTATCAGGTGGTGGAATTTGCTGAGTACGGATGTGTCGCTGCGTAGTTACTGCACACAGCTCGGGTCTGAGGTGAGGGGATTAACGTGAAGGCGTGCCGGGTTTTCTGCGCTATGAATGTACGTACATCAATTTCTAGAACAGAGGGTCCCAAACATGTGGTCAGGTGACTGAGTTATCAGGACAAAACTCACAAACTGTCATTTCAAGAAATATCAATTAGACAAGCAATGTTTAAATGAATGGGTTCACCTATTACAGGTACTGGTAGAGATTTAAAAATCTCTCACTTGGCCAGAATGAGCTCTGTGCATCATCCACTGAATTTAAATTAGTAAATGCTATTGAAGGTCAGAGCTTCGGACCTGACAAGGCTGTGATGGTGATGGACCTCGTCAGTGTGTTTAACACCGCTGTACATAAAATACGACTAAATGTTTTACAGACTTGGTTCTAGAAAACCGGGCATTGAAATCATACAAAAGTAGAGGAGATAAGCAGCAGGGACATGAACAATAATGCCGTGTGTGAAAGCAAAGCTACTGTATGTGCATGCAAAATAGTGCATCAGGTAAAAACCAGGCTGCGGCACAGACCGAGCCGTATCACACCAGCCCGGCCTGGACTTTCCAACACCACCACCACAGAAGTTTCTTTAACCTCTGAGATTCCGAGAGAGAAAACCTGCTGGTGGCTGTTCTTTGTAAAGAGTATGAGGATGGGCGTGGCTTTTACAGGACAAGATCGGAAGCCGAACCACAAAAGATGTTTTATGTGAAGACAGAATGCAGTGCAATGAAAGTGAGAGGAAATAAGTAAAAAGAAGGTGGAAGGTAACGGGGGGACATGAAAGACAGTAAGAAACAAGTGAAACTGAAAGTGTGGCTAAGTTTACCCAGTGCAGACAGAGCAAAAGAATGTGGGAGACAGAGAGAGAGAGAGAGAGAGCAGAAAGCAAACAGCAAAAAAAACAGAAAAAGTGACAGTCAAACAGAGACATGAGAGAGAGAGAGAGAGAGAGAGAGAGAGAGAGAGAGACCTCTTTAGTGTACTACTCATGGCCAAAGGGGAGAACTTCCTGAGAGAGTAGCTGCTGCATTCTGTCCTCCTCCATTCATCTCCCAGGATAAGGAAACAGCACAGGAGGCAATGGTGACTCTGTGTGTGTGTGTGTGTGTGTGTGTGTATGTGTATGTGTGTGTCTGTGTGTGTGTGTGTGTTCAGGAGGAGTGACACAATAAAAGAGTGAGAGTGTGATGAGGGAAAGGGGAAAGAGAGGCAGGCAGACAGGCAGTAAGGTGGAGGATTAAGGGAATTAAACTCTTAAAAACTGGGATTGGGGTGCTTTTGTTGTCTTTTCCTGGGTCACCCCCCTCCCTCATGTCCTCTCCCTCTCTCTCTCTCTCTCTCTCCCTCTCTCTCTCTCAGCGCTGGCATCCTGCAGCTGTGCCAGCCACCACTGCGCCCAGCATCTCAATGAGTCTCCCATCAGCGGAACCCCATCCACGCCGTCCCCCATCGCGTCTACGGTCTGGACGACCCACACACGCATGCCACGCTCAGCCTCCGCCTCCGTCTCTCACCCTCTCTCTTGCTCTCTCGCCCTGCTCTGTCCCTCCTTTCTTCCCCTCTTTTGTTGGCCTCCTTTTTCTTTCTCCCCTGCAGCTGGATGGGATGGAGCTTTTGGCAGGCACCCCTTTTTTCTCTCTCTCTCTCCCTTTTTCTGCCACTGCCACTGGGGTGGGCGCTGCCACCGCTACAGGAAAGGGAAAAAAAATTGGGGGAAGGAGGATGAAGAGAGGACTCGGCCCCTGTTTCTCACGCTCGTAAGAAAGCCCTCGCTTCTTCTCGTCAGCCAGAGGCACCTGCTGATTACCATAGAGACGCTGTGTGAAGGCCCGGCCCTCCTCCATCATCTCCCCCCTCCGGTTTTAATTCTGCACGCCCCCCCCCCTTTTTCCGTTCGGTAAACAAGCACTCGGTGGATTAGTTAAATGGGCTGCTGCACAGGAAACAAATAAACAAACAGGGGAGAGAAAGCGGAATTCCGCAGTCTTAAAGGCCTTCAATACGAATCTGTGAGACACTACCAGAGGACGAACCACTTCGTTTTTTTTCTTAATGGAGCGAAAATCCAGGCAAATTATTTAAAGAAAACACATCCCCATTTTAAAGTTTCGCATCCTCAATTTACTTTAAAGACTTAAGCATAATTAATTCAGGCGCTTTAACTTCCTCATTTCTATACTCCTGTATATTTTTATTAATACTTTTCTTACACTACCAGTCAAAAGTTTGGACACACCTTTTAATTCAATGTTTTTTGTTTAGGGATTTATTTCCTACATTCTAGAACAATACTGGAGATTTCAAGACTATGAAATAACACACATGGACTTAAGTAATCCATATGTAATGACAAAAAACAGTCAGTTGTTATTTTAAGACACGAAGGTCAGGTGTTCTGGAATAGTTCTTGTAAGAACAGTATTGTCAAGTGCATTTACAAAACCCATCAAGCACCATGATGAAACTGGCTCACATGAAGGCCATCCCAGTAAAACAAGACCAAAACTGACCTCTGCTGCAGAGGAGAAGTTCATTTAGAGTTACCAGCCTCAGAAATCACCAATTAACAGCACCTCAGATTAGAGCCGTTATGACGGATTTACAGAGCATCAGTAGCAGATATATCTCAATATCAACTGTTCAAACGAGATTATTGTGTATTTCGGCCGCCTTCAGCATTGTTTTACAATGAAGAAAGAAATAAACATCAGGAAAGACCATGGAATTAGAAGATGTGTCCAAACTTTTGACTGGTAGTGTATGTCTTTCATATATAATGATGATGATGAAGACAGAGGTACAGTGACAAAGCCAGAGAGCATTCATTTCCAGTGAGAGCTGATGACTTCCAGTGACACGTTAGTGGATAGATGTGAGTGTGTCCACATCAGAAACGTAAAAAAATTTGATAAAGTTTAACTTTATGTGAATATAGCATGACTTGCAATGGGAGCGAAGACAGTAGAGAGCACTTGATCTGTGGCAAAGAGCACACACTGCTACTCCTTCATCTCGTATATGACACAATGCTCATATACACTGCTGAATTTTATACACAAATAGCAAGTCTCCCTTCATTTTAGT
>NC_080718.1:10333156-10368156 GCF_019097595.1 Hemibagrus wyckioides | reverse complement strand
TGACGGACACATTCCACGTAGCCTAAAAAGCATCCTTTAATAGACAGGATGTGGGTTTGCTGATGAATGGGCAGGGAGGAAGAACCACACACACACACACACACACACACACACACAAAGACAGAGAGAGAGAACGGAGAATGAAGGGGGGGCTGGCCTTGGCTGTGAAGTTGGCAGCTGCTTAGAACCGTGTCGCTATGGGACTGTGCTAATCATATGGCTAAAAGCACAGGGAAGGTGAATGAATGAGAGAAAAAGAAAATAACACAGAGAATGGAAACAGAAGAATTTTTTATTTTTTTTTTATAGAAATCAGGAACAAGAAATGCAAAAAGAAAATAACAAAAAAAGCACATGCTTGCACAACCCTGCCTCATACACACCGCTGGGGTTTCCACAGTATAATGCACAGGTGTGCTCTAATCATATGACCACCATGGAGCTAGAAAGCCCACGTGCACAAGTCTGGACTTGCATCTGACCAACATAATGCACATCAAACAAAACTAGAGGCTTACAAAGACTGCAATCTTCCTCTCGCGTGCTTTTGTGCCGGCTAGCCTCTCCGCTGATCCGGTTTCATAAGTGATGCCACATTAATCATGACCTCAAGGAAGAGAGGCAGGAGGACATTAGTGGTTTCAGAGGTAAGTTTCTCCGTAGCACAAACTATCTGCAAGCCCCTTAGCCTGGAACTTTCATAAAAGCGTTACAAACGAGCAAAGGTGGATTTAACAAAAAATAATAACACAGCACCACACCTCTGCCTGTGAAATGTGGCCTTGTTGTGTGTGATGTTTTGTCTTTTAATGATTTAAAAAAAAATAAAATAAATAATAATAATAGTAATAATAATAATAGTAATAATATTAAAAAAAAACTCTCCCCCCGTCTGAACACTCCACTCCCTATCTGCTGGCATCACTCAGGCATGTGGGTGTGGGTGACGTCAGTGGTCAACCAAAACACAGAGGAGCTTGGAGAACCTCTGTTCTCATTCAAAACAATAAGCAGGACTGAAGTCCGTGCTGCCGGTTCCAAGCAAGAACTTCCAGAAACTTTCCCAGGCTAAGTGCCGTCATTCATCACCTGGCGAATGAATACAGTAAATGTCAGCATTGGCCTCGGCGTGCGAGGGGAGCCTGAAAGTAGCACGGCATGGAACTAAATGGCTCTTAGTTTAAGAGCTTCCTGTGGGACTTGGTACAATTTCCTCCAGGCACACGGCCTTGTTATTCATTAAGTTTATTTTAACCACGGCTTGGCCACTAAACACAAGCAGGTCTTCCCTTCAACATGTAAGCGCTGCTAATTCTTCTGGTTTCGGTGTGCTACTTAAATGGTACATTTATATTTATTTATGTGGAACACCCTTTTGTTCAAAGCAACTCAGAGATGAAGCAACGTATACACAAGCACAAAGTTAAACACGTGAGGGTTAAGGGTCTCGTCAGGAATGCAGTGGTGGCTCTTTGGTAGTCCTGAGATTTGCACCTTGTGGGGAAAAAGCAGTGGCTGAAACACCTGCTAATTCTAGCACGAGTAAAGAGGAGGAAAAATGGTTTGTAAAAATTCCAGCATGAGAAACACAGCATTAAAAAGCAGTGGCAGAATTTTAGCAGTTGTCACCTGTTGGTTTTGGTTTGATGTACAAATGACAGCGGCACAGAATTAACAGTTGTTATCTCACAGCTCCAGGGTCCTGAATTCTCTCTCTTGGTTTACTGTCTTTGAGGAATTTCACATGTTCTTCCCATGTCTGCTTGGGTCTGAGCTGGGTTCTCTGGTTTTCTCAAAAACATGCCAATGAAGTGAACTGGAGGCGATTTGAAGGATGTGCTGTGTGTGTGTGTGTGTGTGTGTGTGTGGCACCCTGCACTAAACTAGTGTCCCATCCAGAGTGTATTCCCCACCTCATGCCTTGTGTTCCTGGAATACATTCTGATCCATACAACCCTGAAAAAATATATATACACCTTACTGAAAACAGATAAATGAATTGATGATGTTCGGCCCACGGACTGCAGGACTAATGTCAATTGTGGCCAAGCCACATCACATGGCTATCCTACTGCTACAAAGCAGGAATGGTCTTTATGACACACGCATTCTTCGCTCCATGTTAGGACACAGCTGTTCTCTTTCCTTTACACAGCTGCCTTGAGGTAATACCACATGGAAGGTCACAAGTTAAACTCAGACACCACTGACCTTTCTGCAAGACATTCCTAACATGGTTTTCGGGTTTTCACTGAAAAGCAGATTCTGTATCCGTCCTGTTAGTTTTGTAGCTGTCTAGTGGACAAGGAGTTCAAAGCTGAAACATTAAAATGATGATAAACACAATGCATCAAACACACTCCAAGATCAGATAAGCACTACAGCTTCAAAGTAATTCCTTCCATGGAAGTCATACACTCATTTGTTTGGCTCAGTGAGTATTAACTAGTGAACTTGCTGTACGTTACCAACTTTTACCTACAAAAAACGGGACCTGGAAAGCAAAAATATATTCCCATCAGAAACCGAGTTGGAATGTAATTTCAAACAGAAATGTGACCGCGCTGTGATCAAGGGCATGCATGAGAGACGAAGGAAAGTGTTAGAAATGACCGGGTTGTTTATCATGTTCAAAAACAGGTCAATGAAATTCTGTAAAAGAAGAGACCGCAAATGAGTGTCATGAACGTGCTGCAAGCTTTCCGGAAAAGTGTTTTGTTGTTTACGAGTAGGGACCAAAGTGACCATGGAGAAGCAATGTCATGCTAAAATGGCCTCCTGCACAGTGGGAGGTTGAAGCAAAGAGGACTTGACAGTGATGTGACACCAAGTCAGACTTGCTGCGAGGCCTTTTGCTCTGGCTGATAGAAACGTTTGCCCTCCGATCAAATCACAGAGATGCTCGGTGTCATCTCGCTGCGCACAGCTGCTGGCTTCATGAAAGTACAATGCTCAGTAAGGACTGGATGGAAAGGGAGGAGCAAAGAGAGAGAGAGAGACAGAGAGAAGTATGCTGTGAGTTCTGACAGGATCAGTGTAGCATCTGTGGTCATTTCAAAAACTGATGATTTAAGAAAGACTGGAAATTTGGAAATTTTTTCAATTTTCAATCTGCAACTGTTCAGTTTCAGTGAACCTGTAGCCTCAAATTCCAGGTCTTGGCTGACAGAAGTGGAAGCTGATGTGGTCTTCTACTGTTGTGGCCCATCTGTCTCACGGTTTAAGGCGTTGTCCATTCCGACATGCTCTTCTGCTCAGTGCAGCTGTAAAAAGTGATTTTCACCATAACCTTCCCATCAGCTCAGAGACTGTGTGGACATTCTCCAGTGACCCCTGTCATTAATAAAGCTTCTCCACCCACAGACGCGCTGCTTACTAGGAGTGTGCCTCAACCAGTTAACAGTGTACATGGGTTTCAGGCACTGGTGAGGATACACATTGCGACATTGTTGACTCATTAGACTCAATTAAACTGCATCATGCTAAAGAAAGCAATCCTTTGAGAGCAACAACAACAATAACAAGCTACTTATATTTGTAGACAAAGTTACCTGAGAGTTCATCCACCTTTTTTTTTTTTCCTAAGAAGCTTCAGAAAATATGACGTCATTTCCAGTAAGAGAACATAGTGAGCATCTATGCTCCTGGTTTTTGCGGTGCATTCTTGGGATTTTTTTTTTTTCCGGGAGCAAATGTTCCAGTGCTCTGGAAGGATTCTGCGATTGAGAGAGACAGCCTTTAAAATGTCCGACTACTGAATTAGGGATCTGATTGAGATGCAGTCTAGATGTTTTTTGTTTTCTGTACCATTTTGTGTAAACACTAGAGACTGCTGTGTGTGGGGGAAAAACCCAGAAAATCAGCAGTTTCTGGCATTAACAGGCATCCTAAGGTGGAAATCACCGAGAACACATTTTTCACCATTCTGATATAAACATTAAAAGGTACAAATATTTCACTTTCACTTCATACACACACACACACACACACAGCTGCCACATGAGCAGCACATACATACACATACTTGTTTGTGTGTCTTTTGTACATCTGGAGGATTAAAAACGACATCCACTAAATGGCACGTCAGAGCCGAGCAGCCCTGTCCATCTGGTTTTCCAATCGAACAGTAAGGTTTAGCGATTTCATGCACAGCGACGTTAAACAGACTGACAAGCCCCGCTTCTCTTTAAAACTTTCTGCTACCGGCATGATTGCTGCCATGATCTGCGCGACCGGTACTCAAAATAGACAGTAGGTTTAAGTGGTTTCTTTAATTTCTGAATGTATATTTATTCATTTAGGAGACTCTTTGATCCAAAGGGAATGACAAATAAGGAAATACAAGCCAAAGAGCCCCACTGCGATAGGAAAATCATTACTGTTAAAACTAATAATGGACCAAAATAGTACACAAGTATGCAGTTTGAGATACATGAGTGTCTTCGGTTACAGATACACTGTCACATGGTGCTGTACTGCCTCTACTGTACCAAATGACCACAAGGATACATGAGGCAGCCATCTTGCCTATGCAAAGATAACAGGAAGTATAAATCAGCCTTAATAAGCTCTGCTGAGTCTGGGTGAGATTTCGCATTGTGCTGCTGAAACACAATAGGCTGACTGGATAACTGCATGAATGGGCATGTGTACATGTGCAGGTCCTAATAAAGTGCAAAGTCGAGGAGTGTATATAAAACCTAATTGTGGTTTCCCTCGATACTCGCGCATCTGCCCCGAGTGCCTGCCAAGTGTTCCGACAATAAACTAAACAAATGTACAAGCTCACATCCTGTAAGCCGTCCAGCAAATTAGACCAAGTAAGAATGTGAATAGATCTACTGACTAGCAGCAAGTCAACAGCCGTTTTCTCCCTAATGACTTGCTACTTCCTGCTCTGCTTAATCTGAGGTCGGCCCAGATTGTCCTCTTTTACTTTAACGGCGCAACAAAACCCGTCTCCAGTGGTAGCGGATTTCTTCAAAGCATTGTTCATGGCCTCGGGTTTATGCAGAAGAGTGCTTCGCTGCCAGATGCGAGCTTTGGAGGAGTCGAGAGTAATGAGAACATGGTCTAGGTGCAGGTTTAAAATAAGTTGCTAGTGATAACAAGCATCTTGGGAGTTTGGGAACATCACAGGCAATGGATATGGACTTGAAACAAGTTAAAAAAACTTGCTGCTGAAATTTCGGATTTAAAAAAAAACAAACCCACGAAACTAACTGTACCATATACCTCATTCAACACAAATACAGAAAGCTCATGATAACATCATTTCGCTGGAAACAAACAGTATCCTGATCGTATTTAACAAAGAATTCAATTCAATTCTATTTATTTTAGCACTATTAACAATGGACATTGTCACTAAGCAGCTTTAAAGGAATATATAAATTCAGGATATACATTTAAAGGTTCATCATTTTATTTCGAATGAGCAAACCAGAGGCAACGGTAACAAGGAAAAACTTGCTAGGGCAATATGAGGAAGAAACCTTGAGAGGAAGCAGACTCAAAAGGGAACTATCCTGCATCAGCATGACACTGGATAGTGCGATTGTAAATAATTTCCCTTCAATGACTGTGTACTATATGGACAAAACCAGGAAATTCAATCTAGTTTTAAAATAAACTCGGTTTTCTTAGAAGTAGACCCGAGTGTTTTTGTGGTCTGTTTACTGAAAGGTGTCATATTTGAAGTCTATTGTATGTATCGGTGTGTGTATAGTGTGTGTGAATGAGAGAGACAGATAGAAGGCCTATAGACCTGCTCTATTCTCTGACTGCACTCTCACACATCAGCTGTGCTCACTTCCTCTCTCCTTTTCAGCAGAATTAACCGCTACACCTCTGACTCATGTTATCAAAGTCGAATCGATTAGCGGATGAGGTAAACAGAAACTGCTTGTTGCACTAAAACCAAAGGAAATGCGCAGCGGTTGTGCACTTAGCAAGACTGATTTACTGAAGCAAAACGACAATATGAGCAGCCATTGGGCCATGATCATGTCACCACAATTTATATATTGAAAAAAATAAACTGCATCCATGCTACCAAAATCTGCCTGTACACACGGGTTAATGAAGAAGCTAAAGAGATTTTTGGATTTTGATGTTGATTCCAAGAGATGAATACAGTATTTTTTTACACGCCTTGAATATTCATCATTAGCCTGATCTTAATGCTCTTAAAACTAGATCCTAAAATAGAGAGTCAAATTGGGGTTCGTCCTAATTTTAAGAGTATTTTACAGTTAACGTTAACGCTAACTCTGAATTCAAGCTGGCATTATGCAACACAGAGATAATCAGAATTTTCCTCAATTCTATACAAATGATTTATGATGCAATAAAGCAGCAAATTCAACAGACAGGCTCCGGTGAGCTTCAGTGCTAAGGTGCAGGTCATCTGGACTCTCTCTACTCTCACGGTGGAAGTAAAGCCCTGGTCTCATATTTCCCTGACTTTAACTCCCCTGGAAAATAAAGTTAAAATAGCCATCTTGTGCCAGGACTGTGTACAACCAGGAGGACACACAGGAACCAAGCCAGACTTTACCGAAAAGGAAAAACAAAAAAGAGGAGTCAAAAATTAAAAACGTTGCACAGCTCACAGTTTTTCTAACGTACGGAAGATAAAACGGAGGGGTAATTTTATTCTGAGAGGGAAAAAAAATTGCTTGACGTGAGCATTTGACTCATCTATATAAGGCAGTATCAAGCAGTTCATGTACCTGGAGCAATTCAGTTTAAAACTCTAGTAATGACAGAATGAAGAATGCTTTAGAATTTTTTTAAAAAATTGCTATGGATTACATCACCTGCACCAGGAGTGTTTTAAAAGTAAAAAAAAGAAAAGAAAATAAAAGTACACGATCCTGCAGGCTGATTCATTTGGCCATTACCACGACAGCTATAGTCAGTACAGAGCCTCAAACTACATGGAACAATATCACAATTGTAGTTTGCTATAAATAAACCAATAATAAACCCATAAGAATAACCGTAGTGCAATTGCTACGATAGCTTTAGGACTGTAAATGACACGAACAAGCTTAGCACACAGACTTCATGTTAAAACTAGAACGAATTTCCTGGTTATATAATTGCACTTTGGGTTGATATAGGTCATGGAGTTATCAAAGAGAAGCAGTGAAGATGAGGATGGGTTCCCTTTCCGGGCGGCTTCCTCCGCGTATCGTCTCAGGGAGATTTTCGTGACACGGTCACCTCTGGCTTCCTTATTAGGATCAAATTTATAACGGATATATTTCTGTTAAGCTGATTCGTGACCAGTTTCATTATAAAAAGCGCTATGCGAATAAAATGTAATGCCATCGTCTGTGTGAGGTGAACATGAAATGACCCAAACTCGCTTTTTCCCCATAAACCCCCTTCTGTTCATATTCAGCATCCTGGGCAAGAATGTGGTGTGGGAAAAAAAAAAAAGGACACACCTCGTTTGTGGAGCCATCCCTCCTTCACGATCACCACGTCCGTCATGCTGGACAGAGGAAGACGGTCAGAGTCTCAGAGGGAGAGCAGCAGCTCCAAAGCCCACAATCTCCGTCACTTGGGCAAGGAGCCTCTTATCAAAGGTTACCTGTAGATCAGAATACACATCATTATTAATATTTGATCAACAGCTAATAGAAAAAAAAATGTTGAACCTTAACAATTCTACACATCATACTTTTATTTGTTTACAGTTGCATTTTAGCGTTGTGAAGCATCTGCTGGACAAGTTAGCTCTTGTTATCAGACGATATATCAGCTATAAACAGCAGTTCCCTTCTCAGCCTCTCCAGGTCTCTTAAGGTTAGCAATACAAACAAAAACAAAAACAAAAACAAAAAAACAGCTTGTCATGCCAGAGATACAGGAACGTCCTTTCTGTGGCAGAAATCTTACTGATGCTCTCTCCAGCAATGTTATGCACACATCACCTTACAGAAAGCTTCGGTGTTAAATTAGTCTTTGGTGTTTATTATTAGCATTAGATCATGCAGTCCACCCTACAGAGAAGTGAATGAGAGCATTAATATAAACCTGTGATTTGAATTACAGCTGGAACTACTGTCCCGGTCTGTGCACATGATCGCCTCGGATTCTTGCTCTTGGCTGAAAGAAGTGAAAGCTGATGTGATCTGCTGTTGTAGCTCAGAGTTTTGATGTGTTATGTGTACTGAGATGCACTTCTGCTCTCCACAGATGTAAAGAGTGATTATATGAGTTACTATGGACTTCCTGCCAGCTCAATCTTCTCTGATCTCTCTCAACAACAATGCATTTCTGCCTGCAGACCCTCTGCTCACAGGAAAACTTTGGTTTTTGTGCACCATTCTGTATAAACTCCAAAGACTGTTGTATGTGAAAATCCCAAGATCTTCATCGGTTTCTAAAATACACAAACCAGCCAAACAACTATGACATGGTTAAAGCCACAGAGATCACACTTTTTCTTCATTCTGATGTTTGATGTGAACATTAACTGAAGCTGTTGACCTGTATCTGCGTGATTGGCTGATTAGATACCTGCATACATTAAGATAATATGCTCCTATTAAAGTGATTATAAACACATAAGAGTAATACACAGCACCATAATCCATCTTAGTCATGTATACGGTCCATGGCTGCTCCCGGTGTGGTCTAGTGGATAGAATGTCAAAACGGAAATCGCCAAACAGAGCTTTAGTGGCAAGTTACGATAAAATTCATGTTTAATTCAAAGGAGCTTGATGACGTTTTGCCCCAAACACAACCTCACCCAAAATTATCAGGAATTTTAAATAGTAGGTGTGATTTCCTGCGTTATTAAGAAATGATATAATCACTTCCCCAACCTAATGTTATTCATAACTTTTCATACAAGTTGCCCTGTTTCAACATGAGGTCAAAGACAAATGATCTGAAACACAAGAACCATCATCATCATCATCATCATCATGTGTTAGAAAAGCAAAGCCTAAAGGCTCACATGCTCATTGTAGAAGTGCATAATATATTCCTGATATTAGAAACATTTTGCTGTTGTTTAAATCAGATTAACTTGTTAATATTTTATTAGCTGTACTTAATATTCATTTTTACGTTATCTGCTTTTTATTTGAAAATTTTAATCAGTCTCCACCTGATATAAATCTAAAAGTGGATGCACTTGGTTGAGATCTCGATGGAAAATTTACAGCAGCATCATTCCTGCACCTGTTTCCCAGTTGGGAAATGTTTCAATTTGCTCCATAATTTGATCATTTGTTCATTTCTAGGCATAACCAACTACCAGGAACTGCTCAATTACCATCCCATTTATCTTTATCTAATCAGCCCTTCCAGGATTTTGCTAGGTTTGTTGTGGTTGTTGCAGCCAAAACATTTTACTTGATTTTAATGCAGCTTTTTTTTGCAGTGCAACTTTTTAAGAGATTTTTAAGCTTTTTTGAGGAAAACAAACTGGTGAAATTGCAAAAATAGCACTACTTTTTTTTAGTACTACCAGTACTCCTGTTCAACACATGTGAATAGAAGGCTTTGGCTGAATGCATGTTGTGATGTCACAAGACACGTCTTGGCTGTAATACTGAAAAATTGCAAACTCCTCAAAATATTAAGTTACTCATTCCTGTCCACTGATCGGAGAAAAGGGGAAACAAAAAAACTTTTACACGACATGCATGTTTACATACGTATAACACACTAGTAATGCTGATGAACCAACCGTTTTATTGGTAAACCAGCAACACTCTGGGTTACAGCAATGGGGAAGAACGCAAGCAAAACGGCTAACAGTGCAGTTCAACCTGTCATGCAAATCTGCTTATTGAATGCCAAGGGACATGGCCATCAAAATCAATGATTATAAGCAGATAAGGACTGCAGCTAAGCAGAATCCTCCCCTTTCTGAGGAATCTGACTATTCACTTTCCTTTCAAAGCCTTTAAGCTAGCTTTTTGCTCTTTAGGGTTTCAAGATGTCCCGCCTGTATCGTTCTGGGCAATCCAAACAGCAGACTGGGCGAGTGCATTGGAGTTTCACTTGCCTGAGGATAAACAATTTATGACTTCTCTATTTTTTCTGCATGAAAAGCTACACTGTTAGTGCGGAGAAGCATCTTAGAATGTACATTGCATTGAACACTAGGGATGCAACAATACAGTTAACCCATGGTTCAATACGTACCGCGGTTTTTACCCACAGTTTTCGGTTCTGTTCGGTTGGCTTGGCAAATTAAAGGTTTTTTCCATTATTCTTTGTTTAGGTGACAGGAACAGTAAGTATGTTAAGAAGAAAAAAACTGGTTTTACTCTTTATTTTACTTAAATGCAAAAATCAACTAACACAATGAAAGTGTACTGAAAATAGTGAGGTATAAAAATTAGCGCTTGTATGACTATTACAGAAGACGGGTTTGGAGGACGGCGCTCTTCATTCCCAATCCGCTCTGTAATGACCAGTCACTGTGAGATAACTCTCTGTTACCCCCAAGCTCCAGCTATCTGTTATTAGAGCAAGACTTTGTGCTTTAGCCAAAGCGTTTTCAATTTTTTTGCACGTTTTTTCGTAGAGGTCGGGAAAAAAGGCTCCCGCTTCCACACAGTGATATCTCTGGGTGATGGAGCTGTAGATGTGTGGTCATGTTGGAAGTATTTCCATGTCTGTATCTAACTCGTGTGTAACACTGCTTAAACACAGTCATTTTTTGTTTACCGTTTTTGTTTCATCGGCATCATGGTCAACAACAAATGTTCCCACACCACAGATCTGAATCACGGAGCTGCTTCCTCGTGTTTCTGTCTCACTTCACCGCTCTCCAGGGTTAGATTGAAACCTGACTCTAGCATCACAAGCATGGTCACCGCCCCTAACCTTAGCGCTCACTGATTGGATATTTACTCGCGGGGAGGCGTGTCTGTCTCAGCACGTAGACATACCATGCAGGCAAACACACACAGGAGGTACAGAGAGTAACAGAGCGCATGAAGGAAAAAAAATACCAAAAAAACACTTTTTAAAAACGCCTGGTTATTATTGTTTTAAAGAAAAAAACGAAAAACCGCGGTTCACATATGCATATTGAGGTCGTACCGAGTATTGTGGCATCCCTATTGAACACTGAAGCTGAAGACTGCGCTAAGACTCGTTAATGTCAGCCATGGACATGAGTCTGAGGCTGCAGTGAGTACGGGTTCAGTGTTTTATCCCACTGGGCACGTGTGCTGTGATGCGATGCGATTGCTGGTCTGGTTTCAGACTTGATTCTATTGAACCCTCAGCGTGTTTGTGTTCATCTTACATCATCATAAACAACCGCAGGAAACACACCACGACTCGTCATGTCTATACATACAGATTATTTTGGTGTAATTATGTGCAGTAAGACTCTTCACCACTTCGGTGTCCGCTGCCAGTCATGCTGCGTGTGTGTTGTGGAAACTAATGATGTCGTCATCGGCTAAAACACACGCGAAGGTTACCTTACTTCCTGAACAAGCGCAGACCCGAGTACGAGTTGTGTTCATGTTCACAGAAATCACAGCACAGTTCCAGTGCAAGCGAACTCACACCACCTCCTCAAATTCAGTAGCATGGTCCACATGACAGCTTCACCAACTTTTCATGCAAGTTCCGTTTCAGAGTAAACTGCCAGAATGAAAGCCTCTTAAACTGTACATTCTACTTTGACGCTGGAGCGGTGGTAGCTCACGTGGTTAAGGCTCTGGGTCGTTGACCGGAAGATCAGGGTTCAAGCCCCAGAACCGCCAAGGTGCCACCATGGGCCCTTGACCCAGAGGTGCTGCATAATGTCTGACCCTGCGCTCTGACCCCAACCCCCAAGGACGATATATGCAAAGAAAGAATTTATATATTTGTCACATATATTTGTATATGTGACAATTAAAGACAACTTAACTTTGACCTCTCTCATCAACAAGTACTCACTGTTTTTTGGCTGTTTTTTGTATTTCCCTCCACTCTGAGCAAACCATGATACTGCTGATCATGGAAAATGTACGAGTTGTACTGTGTGGCTGCCACGTGATTGGCTGATTTACATTGTAAAATTGCCTGTATGCCTTTTTTTAGTCGTTATAATCACACCACTACAAACAAAGTAACAGTCTAGTGTAATATTATTGGAAATTGAGTGCAATTTTCCTTATTGTGATTACGATCTATTATTAACAGCACTGAAAAGGAAAATGGTAAGTGCCAAGCCCTGCATCACTGGGTTCACTGCTGACAGGCATATGCTTTGGCAGCTGGTAATTTGGTAGTGTGGTTAAATAGAGCCATACTCCAAAACACAGTTTCCTTAACTGATGAAGGAAGAGCACTTCAGAGGCTGACACAAACAAAAACAGAAACGTGTCGAGTGGCTGCTCGCTTACAGGAAGCCATTAGTCTGGAACGGACGGCGGTTGCGTCATGTTGACCATCTACTTGTGGGGCCCGAAACCCTAATTTCTATTGCACAAGAACGCGGAGAAGCCGTTAACAGTCAAAGGAACTTTGGTCACTGTAGAAAAGGTTCAACGGTGACGGAACAGGAAATTTAACAGTGACTAGACATGCTAAGCACTCACCAGCAGCCCACAACATCAACTTTCCTGCACTGAACACAATTAACACTTCTACATCCGTCTCTATTATTCAGTGAGACTATGTGGCATGTAGATTTCTGATCACCCACATTGTCTAACAAGAAAACCCTACCTCAGGACAAGGCAGGCATCAGATGTATGAATGATACTGTTGAGGGGAAAAAAAACCCCAAAAAAAAACACCAAACCCGAACCTTGGCTAAATTTCCAAATCAAATGTGTAACTTTCCAAACAAGACCTATATGCTAATATATTTACACAATTGGCACCTATGAGTAATACTCATTGGAGTTCTTGCACACAATTTCTCACCAAAAATGGCATTAAATCACGAGCTGCTGTTTTAAAAATGACAATGAATATTATGACAACGAATATTAAAAAAAAAAAAAAAAAATACACCTTGGTTTGTCTGATCGTCTGTGTTTTATATACATACACACACATATATATTTAGACACATCTGTAATTAGCTTCAATGAATCTGTGCTCATGTTCGGCTCATGAACTGAAGACGGCTCAATAGATGTTGTGATGACGTAACACAATGCGCAGAAATCTGCTGAAAAGCTGGCGTAATTTAGAAAATCTGCAAGCTCCTTTGAATATCCCACGGTTTGCTTGATTTTGTGTTTGGTTCAAGGCAGCAAAGGGAAGTGTGAGAGCTATTACCTGAAGTGCGACACCAAAAGTGGCATTAATTACCCATTACTTATTCACTAGTATGTAAAACACTGTACAACTTCTGCAAGACATCTGAGATTTTGAGACATTTGAAGAACTATGAGTCACGGCTGACCTACTGGTTGCTACATGGCTGTGACTGGACGTCTAAGAGACTTTGTTGTTTCATCTTTAATACAAGTTTGTCTGTATCCCATACGGTCACCGCTTTACCTGATCGGCTTTGTAATCACTTTCTAATCAAGACTTTAGGCCATTTCTCTGTACATCTCACTGCCCTTAATCACCAGCTCCACTTTACACTGATCAGGCATAACATTATGACCACTGACAGGTGACGTGAATAACACTGATTATTTCCTCATCATGGCACCTGTTAGTGGGGGGGATATATTAGGCAGCAAGTGAACATTTTGTCCTCAAAGTTGATAGCAGGAAAAATGGACAAGTGTAAGGATTTGAGTGAGTTCAACAAGGGCCAAATTGGGATGGCTAGACGACTGGATCAGAGCATCTCCAAAACTGCAGCTCTTGTGGGGTGTTTCCGGTCTGCAGTGGTCAGTAAGGAAGGAACAGTGGTGAACCGGCAACAGGGTCATGGGAGGACAAGGCTCATTGATGCATGTGGGGAGCGAAGGCTGGGCCTTGTGATCCGATCCAACAGACGAGCTACTGTTGCTCAAATTGCTGAAGAAGTTAATGCTGGTTCTGACAGAAAGCTGTCAGAATACACAGTGCATGACGGGTCCGGGTAGCAAAAGGCGGACCAACACAATATTAGGCAGGTGCTCATAATCGGTGTATTTCCAAAACCTCCACATAATGATGTTGATGTTTAGCCTATTGAGTCAGAATTTGAAATAATCCCACAGTGCAATACACCGACCTGAGCCCTCTGGCTAATGTTAGAAGTCCGCTGATGTAACGTTTACCTGTTAGATTGCTAACTCCTATGCTAATGACTCAGCAAAAGAAGGGGTGGGTTTTTAACCAAAGTTAATAAAATTGTTAATATGCCCTTGGAAAATTAATTTTCAAATAAAATGATCTGAAAGTAGACATCCTGACACACTGTGGCATTGTCTGAACAAGAAAAATCATTCATTCCATCTCCCCTGGGCATTGTGGTGTTTTTATGTTTGTTTTTCCCCCCTTAATTTAATATAAGATTAAAGCTAGTCATCATCCAAAAGTTTTTAATATTTTAATGATTTGTTCCCCGGGATATTCGAGATGATGAAAGAAAACAAACCAACAGAAATGAGATACATCGTCATATGGGTTTTTTCTTCGCATTATCCTGGCAGTATTGATGGCACCCTGTTGGCAGAATTCCACAGGAAAGGAAGCGCCAGTGAGGATGTGAGTGGGATGTGCAGTCTCTATTCAGCCGTGATATTTACTGCCATTTATTCACGTTAGGTTTACTAAGAAGAGAAGTAGGATGAGGAAGGTTACAGTAGATAGGTCTTTAAATAGGCTTTTCTATTCGTTGTACGTTATCATCCTTTGAATTATTTAAAACAAGAAGACTGAAGCGAAAATATCCTGCAAGGTCCTCCTCAATCATATGCCCCGCCCCCTCGCTGTGCTCCTCCTCCCCTCACTTTTCCGCATAGAAACATCGGCTTGCAGTCAGATGAGGATTCATAACATTCATATTATAGCTGAGGACTGATGAGAGGAAACAACCAGGCTAACGCTCATCACTGTGTTAATGAGTAGTAAGGGAATTTAAATGTAGTTGAATGAGGACATCCTATTTTCCAGATCTAATTTACTTGGCACTGATTTGGTTAATAATGTTAGCTTGTTACCTGCTATAAGAAAGCATGCTTGTCTCTTCTAATTTGCCATTCTGCCACAAATGACATGATCAGCGGTGAAAGCTTTTTGAAGCGTTTTGTTCTTTCGGGATATCACACACATATACACCGATCAGGCATAACATTATGACCAATGCTTAATATTGTGTTGGTCCCCCTTTTGCTGTCAAAACAAAAACCATCATGCACTGTGTATTCTGACACTTTTCTATCAGAACCAGCATTAACTTCTTCAGCAGTTTGAGCAACAGTCGCTCGTCTGTTGGATCGGATCGCACGGCCCAGCCTTCACTCCCCACGTGCATCAATGAGCCTTGGCCGCCCATGACCCTGTCGCTGGTTCACCACTGTTCCTTCCTTGGACCACTTTTGATAGATACTGACCACTGCAGACCGGGAACACCCCACAAGAACTGCAGTTTTGGAGATGCTCTGATCCAGTCGTCTAGCCATCACAATTTGGTCCTTGTTAAACTCGCTCAAATCCTTACACTTGTCCATTTTTCCTGCGTCTAACACGTCAACTTTGAGAACAAAATGTTCACTTGCTGCCTGATATATCCCACCCACTAACAGGTGCCATGATGAGGAGATAATCAGTGTTATTCACTTCACCTAATGTTATGCCTCATCGGTGTACATACGCATACACACACACACACAAACTGAATGCTGTGGTGTGGTTTTCACACACACAACATAAAAAAGGACTAGAGGAGGACTGATCAAACTCTAGAAAAGCCGCTGCGTTTAACACACCATGAGTCCATCAAGGCCTTTGTGTTAAATGAGGTTGTGCAGCTCTGGCTTGTAATATTCATTTTATCAACAGTGTTCACATTTGCGCAAGCTCAACTTCATTTTCGGGAGCTGTGTGGACACTTCATTTGCACTTGCTGTACAGATTCTTCACACTGATAACAGTTGTCTCCTCAACAAACATCAACTCAGTTTCCTTTAACTTTTATCCGTTTTTTTTCATCTCAGCGCTCGAGATTAACACTTTTATCACACCTTTTTAATTTAGGATCTTGTCGACTCAGACAGGCAGTGTGTTCTGCTAATGTGTTTCACGCACCGTAATTACTTTCTACTCTGCACTTAAACAACTGCACTGTATTTTACGTTGCTTTCGAGAGGACTGCCCATATTGACTGCACCTCCACAAAAAAGTAGACATTAGGGCTCCAAAGCTTCCAATAAAGTTTTTTTACTCTTATGAAAATGATCTCTGTCTAGTAGCAAATGATAAATCTGAAAAAAATAATTTAAAAGTTCTGAAATTTTAACATCATTGTAATTTTCCTGATTCATCATTATGGTTTTCTTCCTGCTGATTCCAAGACTTTCTGTTTCTTCCTCTCTGCATGATTTTTTTTTTTTTTTTTCTATTTTAAATCCACCATCTTGACATATTTTAGTCCAAAGCCCAGTTCCTATTCATGACTAATGTTCTCGACTCGGTGTTGTTAAATATATTTGGTGCATGCACATGAGGTTCAGCCACAGGCTCGGGGTGACTCCTGTTTTTGTGGCAGTTTAGCATCGTCTGCAAGTTTCCACTCTACATTCTCTCTAGCTTCACTTCAATGAAAGCACTGCCACACTTGACTTTGTTTGGGTGTGCCTACCCCCAGCTATTTCCTCAAAAGCACCACATGCACACTAGCATAATGTAAGCAATATGAAACCGCTTCAAAGGAGCTCTTTAATTTTGTGCCCAAAGGGCTAATGAATTTAGTCAACTGAAAAGTCTCACCACTAGTCATCACCTCTCAACCCTTCATGGCTACAAAAAGAAATGGACACAGGTAGCACACAGGCATGGATATGGACTGGATTGAAATCAGTAGCTGGAACTGTAGAAGACTGTACAAGTCTTCAAAATTTCGCTGTGAATATCCGAGTCAGTTAGAACAGACGTTTACGGAATTAAGGTGAAGTAAGACGTCTATAAAAGTGCACTTCTTGTTAAATTTTGTTAAAATGAAAAAGAAGAACCCTTTTTCAAAACCTCTCTGCTGCATGACTAAAGATACATACACTGGCCAGTCGTAACATTAAAAGCCGCCGAGGCCTGGAAACCACAAGACCTCTGTAGGTGTGCTGTAGTATCTGGCTTCAAGATGTTAGCAGCAAGTCCCGTGGGCTGGGATCTCCAATGATCGGACTTGTGCTTGATCGGACTGAGGTCTAGCCTCACTCCTTCTTTGGACCGTTTTTGATAGATACTGACCACTGCAGACCGGGAACATCCCACAAGAGCTGCAGCTTCAGAGATGCTCAGTCCCAGTCGTCTTGTCAAAGTCTCTCAGATTCTTGTGCTTTCTCATTTTTACTGCTTTCAACACAAGAACTTTGATAACTGACTGTTCTCTTGTTGCCTAAAATATCCCACCTCTTGACAGGTGCTACTGTAATGAGATAATCAATGCTTTTCACGTTACCTGTCAATGGTTTCGGCTGATCGTTGTATGTAAGCCAGTCCCTCTTGGCTACTGAGTGAGGTATTTTAGAGAGAAATGGACAGAAATGGAAAGAGACAGCAAGTTACAGCGGTGTATGACTGGGCCTGAAACCCAAACACTGTGCTACCGTTAAAAACAGCAGTCTCTGCATTACAAACAGCTAAATGCCTGCATAGCTGGCAGCTGGCCAGCAGCAACTGAATGAACTCAGTACCCTGACTTGGGGTCACATGGTCTACAGCAGCTTCGGGGCCTCCACCCACTGATACTCACAGACTCTCTCTCCCTCTCTTTCTCTTTCTCTCTCAGGCTCGCTCACACACTCCTTCTCTCTCTCTCTCCAATCATTCATCATTTCAGTTCGGCCTGCACGAGTCGGCCCCATTCAATGTAAATCAGTGCCTCATGGCTCAGACTAAACCACGTCCTGGTGGAACAGTTTTTTTTTGTTTTTTTTACACTACCACTACAACGTGGAAGAACTTTTAAGGCAAAAATGAGTCATCACATCTGCAAAGTGCTGAAGTAGCGACAGACGCATCATATCAGGGGAAACACTGGAGTAATAATAGCACTAAGACTACAGAGTATTGACGGAAAAATCCACCCTGACAAAATTTGTATATGAATATATAGAAGCATCTCATCTTCACTGGATATGTTCTGTAATTAAATGACTCTTTCAACTTTCTTCATCAAAATGTTCATGCTGGTTTCCCCCATAATGCCATTCAACTACTGATACTGGCCCCGGCAGGATTTAGCTCTTGCTTCATCCCTACATAAAAAGAGAGCGATGCAGCAGCACTTTATCCCTTCTGTCTGTCCAGCTATCTCACCTCTTCATCTGCACTCTGCTCTGACAGATCAGCTTTTAAGGCTTCTACTTTCATGCAACATCAGCGCTCGCCATCTTGTCTCTGTCGTAACTCTTACAGCAGCACCGCAGTCTGGTGCTTTGCTTCGAGTCTTCACTACTTGTACAATAGGTTTCACACTGGGATGATAGTGAACATCGCTGGAAGTGGAGGGGGGAAAAAAAAAAAGAAAAAAAAAAGCTCTTGGGTACAAGGTTGTGAAGATGAAAGTGTAAGTGTAATAAGCCTGTGCATGCTCTAGCTTGCAGGGAATGTCTGCTTTTGGCAATAAAACAATTTCTTCAATTTTCCATAAACTTTTAGAGCAGCTCACAACATGGAAGGAGGAGGTCAAGCCACTATGTACGCCATCACTGGACATGATTACGACAAAAAAGGATAGCGAAGGACGTAATTAGCTGGGATACACTCAGTTCATTCAGTTATAAGGAACAGGGGCCCGGACAGAGAGCATTAGTCAGCTCTGAAAAACATTCACTCATGAGATCATCGAGTCTAACAAAGAGCAATGTGATTTCAGTCGTCTTTTCAGATTATTACTAGTTACGCTGGTGAAAATAAGCTCCACCTGTCGAATTCTGTAACAAACTGATCGATTGCATGTTTTCCATGTCATGATGAAGATCCTCTAACGTCATCAGACCTGTGGTGAAAGGAAATGTTTACATTCTGATTAAACCATCAGTGTGATTCAGGCTCATGCAAAAAGCAGGGCCTCGTAAACAGAACTATTCTTCACAGCGACTTGGAGGTAATAAGAATAGTTATATTATGACTTTTAGCTGTCCTGACTTTGACGTGATCCTGTGCGGTCGTCCTATTGGCGTAGCTCAGTACTGCTAGAATTTTGTCTTTGCCTGTCTTATGCGTTCCTGATCTTGACTCATGACCAAAGATGTGCAAGAGCAAATCTGGACTGAAAAGCGTACCAGGTAAAGGCAGCAGTTTATTAGTAAATATTCTTCCGAGATCCTAAAAATCTTTTTAAAAAAAAAGACCCAAAGTGATATAAGGCCAGTCATATGACAAGGCCAGCAGTGGCTCTTTTTTTTTCCTTGTTGATGTTTAGGCCTGACTCCTGAGGCATGCCTACCCAACACCAACACACACAATAACCTCGACTGTGTGTGTGAGCTGATTTCAGGCAGCATTCCTGGGATTCTGCATGTCACTGACGGCACATTTGCGTCAACAGGACCCCGAGGAACTTGGAGACCTTTCACATATTAATGGATATGAAGAAAGAATGAAGAGTGCAGGAGGGGGAAAAAAACGCCTCAGCATCTTCAAGGAATAAATGGGTCTTTTTTTCTTTTTCTTTTTAAGGTCTTGTGAGTCTGTAAGAGACGTTAAGGTGATATCATGAGCTGTGTTAGAGGAAAAGAGAAGCACCAAGTATTTCCAAAAGAAAGTTTAAAGCAAAAGAAAGCCTATGCTTAGATTGTTCTTCCTGCTGCTGTTTGCCCTCCTACAATCAAAACAGATAAGGTTCAAAAAGGAACATGCCTCCATTTCCAAATACACACATCTTCCCATCTAAGAGCACCGGATCTGACTAAATAACACTGACTATCTATTGCACTAAACGTAAACAAGAAGCACTTTTTAAGGACACAGCCGTAGAAGTATACAGCTAGAGAGAGAGAAACAGAGACAGAAAGAGAAAGAGAGAGAGAGAGAGAGAGAGAGAGAGAGAGAGATGGACAATAAAATCAACTTAAATAACTACTACTTCTCACGGGTGTGCCCGAGCGGCCCAGAGAGAAAAACACAACACAATCTGATTAGGAACTTTCTCAGAAAGCCATTTTACAAGATCTGCTCAGTTTTTAGAAGATTGCTAAGACGAGCTAAGAGCTGTGGATGAACAAAAAAGTAGTAGGCCCTAACCGTCCACGCGGCGGCCAGCGCGAGCGCGAGCGGACACAATGTAGAAATGACAGATCAATAAAGCACTCGGGCTGGGTTTAGCTTCGCGGACGGACGGACGGACGGACACACACACACACACACACACACACACACACACACTGTTCCTGTTTACACACGTACGGGTTGTTTTTTTTTTAACATGTACCAAATTGTGTTTACGCCACATATATATATAAGGTGTCTCTTTTTTATTTGCTTAATAGAAACGAATATAAGCAGTAGGAGGGGGAAAAAGGCCTCGACAGGAGCAGCCTGAGAGAATAACTGCATCCTATAGAACACGATGAGACCTTCCCTTTCAGATGAACTGTCCGCCGCGTCGCCGCGAAAAGAAGCAAAAATGGCACCTTACCTCGACGACAGATCAAAAATGCCTCCGGAACATTGCCCTGGGTGGCGTCAGGCGATTTTCGCTGGCTGCTAAATCCCACGGAAAAAAGGCCAGGTAAAGTGTTTTCATTTACCCCGCTCCCCTTTTGCCTTTGCTCCACTACGCCTCCCAAACGGCTCTGGCTCTGCAGGGCTGCTGCTACTAGCAGGACGCCGCGGTCCTAGCGCCGACCCGATTCATCAACATGAACATAAAGACCACGTGCGCTCAGTGGAGTCAGGTATAGAGAACAGCTTCAATCGACTTTTGTGGGAAATCTATCTATCTATCTATCTATCTATCTATCTATCTATCTATCTTTCTTTCTTTCTTTCTTTCTTTCTTTCTTTCTTTCTTTCTTTCTTTCTATCCTTTCTATCCTTTCTTTATGTCTGTCTGTCTGTCTTTCCTTTCCTTTCTTTTCCTTTCCTTTCCCAAATGTCTCAGTCTTGCTAAATATATAATCCTTGTCTCTTGAATCAGCTAACTGCATGATCAGTATCACACTTGTAAGTATATATCTTGGTAACATTAGGTGCTAGGCTTTCCCAAACTCTAAATCAGAGTATTTTTAAAAAATACTGTAGCGAAGGTTTATTAGTTTAGGTTTATAGGATTATAGTTTCTAATCACGAACCAGCTGAGCAGATACTCTGTAGCAGACACTCTGTAGCAGACACTCTGTAGCAGATACTCTGTGATGATTTATCTAAATCTCCTTTTATTATCCCAGTATTCAAGGATCGAGAAGTGAGGAAGTTTCCACAGTGAGGATGCCCAGGTGATACCACAAATATTTTTTTATTTTTTTTTTGGAAAACAAATAACAATAAATAAATAAAATAAATTTTAACAACCACAAATAGAAAATTCATAATCGTAATGAAATAAACAATGGGTACAAATCAAATCCTCAAATAAAAGTCAATTCATATGCCTTAAATTAAAGATTGAATATTTTCGTTATTGATTCCTCACGTCCTTTTCTGTTTCCTTTTTTTTTTTTTTTTTTTTACATCCTTCCCCTCACTTCCTCTTCCCCTTTTGGGAAGAGCTAAGAAGAGAGGAAGGGAAGCAAGGAAAGGAGATGTTGAGACGCAACTGAAGAAATGAGAAGCAGGCCAGGAATAGGACTTGAGAGTTGACATCATGCCACACTGCATTGTGGGATTGATCCGCCATGTTTGTTTAGGAAGAAGATATGAGCAACTCGATTTTTCGTTTTTGTTTTAAATAACATGTTTGGATGGAACTCAAAAGCTTTTTTAAGAAACTTTTAAAGAATGCCAAAATGTGCCATTTTTAGGAGTCTAATTAAAGATGTCACTCTCCTCTAAACACTTCCTCCTTTAACCACACTGTTTGTTGACATTTTTTCAAGTATTTTAATAAGTTTTTTTAAATAGATGGACAGATGAACTTATAAACATGGCATCACAGTCAGTTAAACAAAGTGAAATGTATCCATTGACTGTAAATGTAGCTTTCACTGTGTTTTACTTGTTATTGCTGAAGCCTGAGCAATTTGGTGTCTGTCACATTGCCCCCCCCACCAAGAAAACTGTAAAATTATATAATTATATTTACTATAGTTCCTTTTTTTCTTTTACCACAGTTACCATAATGATCCTCAATGTGAAATGTAGCTATAACATTAGGAGAAAGATCTTACTTATTAGGTGCAGCAAGCACGTGTGCTTAGTGGTTAGCACTGTTGCCTCACAGCAAGAAGGTCCTGGGTTCGAATCCCGGGTACGAACAGGCAGAGGCGTTTGCATGTTCTCCCTGTGCCTGTGTGGGTTTACTCTGAGTACTCCGGTTTCCTTCCACAGTCCAAAAACATGTACATTAGGTTGATAGGTAATTCTAAATTGCCCATAGGTGTGAGTGTGTGTGGTTGTCTGTCTATATGTGGCCCTGTGATGGACTGGTGACCTGTCCAGGGTGTACCCCTGCCTTTTGCCCAATGTGTGCTAGGATAGGCTCCAGCAGACCCCTGTGACCCTAATTAGGAATAAAGCGGGTATAGACAATGGATGGATCTTACTTATTACCTGTACCACAACACATGTAAGTCCACCTCTCTCTCTCAGTCACAAACTATTACTGCCCCCCACACACATTCACACCTGGAGGAAACTGGAGAACCCAGAGGAACCCCATAGTGATACTCCACATAGACAGTAAGTAGAGCTCAGGGCTGAAGCCCAAATCTGTGATGTCTGAGGTACTGACACAAGAATTTTCTTGATGAGGTGAAAAAGTTCCTTCCACCAATTTAAATAAGGGTCATGCATTTCTAAATAAGAAACTTAAATGGAAATAGCAGATATTTTGTCCTATGTTTAGCTGGTGCACTGAAGGGAAAAATGCAAGAAACGGTAAAACAGAAACAGATTTTGTTTCGACATGACACTCGTGTGTGCATGTTGAACATCTCATTTAAGATTTCATCCTGCTTTGCTGTTATTATGTCCGCTCTTCTGGGAAGGCTTTCCACTAGATTTTGGATTTTGGCTAGTCACTGGGTGCAGGTGGCTCACTTTCTTCCACAGCAACTTTGGCAAACTGTGTCTTTGTGGACCTTGTTCACTTTGTTCCATCCATCCATCCATCCATCCATTTTCTTTACCACTTATCCTACACAGGGTCACGGGGAGCCTGGAACCTATCCAGGAGGACTCACAGGGCACAATCACACACTATGAGCAATTTTATATATATATATAAAATACTAATCATCCTAAAAAACATCATTTGACGGGGGAAGGAAACTAGATTACCCAAAGGAAACCATGCTAACCACTAAGCCATTGCATATCCCATAGGCATCCTGTACATCCCATCCTATACTGTTGTGTGCTTCCAGCTTTGTGCCAAAATGTCCTAACGTCCTTAAGTGCCTGAGCAATGTTTTGAGCAAGTTCTCTCTGTGTCCACATGATTTTCCAGGTCCTCTGGTTTTCTCTCACTTCACATCCAGGATATATTCCTGCCTTGTGCTCAGTTTTCCAGGAAGAGGCCTCAAATCCACTAAACCCAGATGATAAAGCAGTTATTGATGAAGAATGAAAGGATGAATAAATAAATGAATTTATACTCATTTAGAAAAACTTGAATACAAAAGTTTATTCACAATACCTGAATTCACCCCTTTCTGAGGAAAAAAAAATCATGACCAGCCAGATTCTTATAATAATTTATATAATAATTCATTTACATTTAAATGTTGTGTCTTACAAAGAAATGTACTGTCATCATAAACAAGGAAAAGCTGAAATAACCAAATCTGGTCAGGTTTATTTAATAGAATAAACTTTAAGACATGTCTATCTGGAAAAAAACAAGTGCTGGAAAATCACCAACCTATGCTGGGGTGTTTATTAATCCTACTACTGCAAATAATGGACGTGTGTTCCTGGGAAGAATGTTTGTACGTTGCCTACGTACTCTCAGAGACATGAGAACAGAGAACACTTCTCTAAGGGTTTAAGAGGTGTTGCAAATCTGCTTTTAGTGGCTTCTGGTTAAATTAAAACTGACTGCAGGAGGTCAAACATCAGAATGAAGAAAAAGGGTGACCTCTGTGACTTTAACCGTGGCATGGTCGTCGGTATCAGATTTGAGTATTTCAGAAACTGACGATCTCCAGGGATTTTCACGCAAAACAGTCTCTAAGGTTTACGCCGAATGGTGCGAACAACTAAAAAACATTGAGTGAGACATTAGTTGACAAGGTTTTTCCAACCACAGAGCTAATGTGACTTAGTGACAGTTCTAAGGGTGGAAACACCTTGTTGAGAAAAGAGATCAGAGGAAAATAGTCAGATTGGTTCGAACTACTACAAAGGATACAGGATGTCTTTTAGCTTAAATTCATAGTTGTCTAAAACTGTAAATACAGTGCAAATATAGCGCAAATACATCAAGTGAATTTTATTAACATCTGAGATTTTTTTGGCAAAGGATTATGGTTAGAGTCCCATCTATGAGAACCGTGTTTGACTGTCGTTTGTGTGCCACTGTTTCAGCGTTAGTGTCTGCACTGCTGTTTGTTAGACTGATGTACAGTATGTAGTGTAATGAATTTTAAAGTTCTAAGGTTTTGCATTTATTTCGATTTTATTTCAAACACAGAGCAAATTATAATGTTATGTTGTTAAACAGAGAGTAGATTTTATTAAACAGTTAAAATGATAAATGGACAAAGACCAACGAGTTTGAGGTGTTGACCTGGCCTCCAGCAAATTATAAGACAGACAGACAGACAGACAGACAGACAGACAGACAGACAGATAGATAGATAGATAGATAGATAGATACTTTATTCATCCCAATGGGAAATTTACGACTTCCCGCAGTGTTCACAAGCAATAAGATGATAAATAAAAATAATAAAATAGAGATATAACAATACTATACTGGAATTTAAGGGTACAAAATATAAGAAAAAAAATAACAAATAAGATATAATGAAATAAAATATAACAAAAAATACTAAATACAAGAAATTTAAAGGTATAAGAGATAAGTAATGTTATATAATAATAATAAAATAACTAATGTATTATAATGTTATGTTGTTAAACAGAGATTAGATTAAAAAAAATTATTAAACAGTTAAAATGATAAATGGACAAAGACCAACAACTTTTGAAAAATGGTTTTAAATAAAGAGAAGAAGAGAGGGAGATGAAAGAGCCGATTGATATTGGTGAACTGACCTGATTGCTTTGACACCCTTAAAAGAGCTGGAATTCAATTCACTATCATGAATATGCATGCATATGCAAATTGAAAACGTTCCCATGTCATCCCACCATCTGAATTCAGTCTCCTCCCCCAGAACCATGATTACACTATGCTTTTATCTGTGACTAACCATGACTCTCACCATCCAAGGTTTTTCAGTGGTACTGAACACAAGCCGGTTTGTTGTAATCTAAGATAGACAGGGACCTCAAGAAATTTATTCACCATTAGGAATTTTATAGGAACCAAAAGTTTAATCAGAGAGTTACATGCAATTACTGTACAACTGCTGTACATGTTGGATCGCAAGGACTGTGTGGAGATAAAGGTTAACCATGTCACCATGTTTGGTGTCCTCTGACCACCGGACCGTGGATCATTTGTTACCCCACTGCACAGAAATAATAAAAACAAAAACTAATTTTAATTTCTATTTGATTTCCATTTTATTGACTATTGCAGTTTGCAGGGTGTTTTATTTTTATTTAAAAAAAAAAAGACCACTTCCATCTGTTCCTCTTTGCCTCACTTGTCTGAGTCACAGGTTGTTTTTGTTTTTTTTGTTTGTTTTTTTGCATTGATAAATTAAGCTCACAAGCAAACCCTAGCAATAATGATAAAAAACAAAGGCTGGAGTGCTTCTTTTAAAATGAAGAAAAAGGAAAAATTACAGGTTCATTGCAACAGGTGATTCACATGCTCTGTATAATATGTGAAGACTGGCTATCCAGCGAGGCCATAGTAAAAATAAAGTGCATAATATATAAAGTAATAATAACATTCACAGTATATACGTTATAATTAAAATATATATTACATAATTCATTGTATTCTGTTATGAGCCTGATCCCAAAACCCCGCCACAGGTCCATTTAAGCTGGTCTGTGATGCAGAAAGGTTGGGGACCACTACTCTTATAGTTTGTAGGCAATGGAAGATTCAATCCACTGATCTTATTTTACAGAGAAGAACATCTTTATTAGATATTTTATATTTATTATTTTATTTATTATTATTATATCTAATGCATTAAAAATGCACACTGTTGCATACATAATATGTATTCTGTCTACTGTTCTATTCACTTATCTATATTATAGTCTATATTATATATTATTATATATTTAGACTGATCAGACATAACATTATGAGCACTGACAGGTGCATAACAAGTGAATAACATTTAAAAGGATTATCTCCTCATTATGGCACCTGTTAGTGGTTGGGATATATTAGGCAGCAAGTGAACATTTTGTCCTCAAAATTGATGTGTTAGAAGCCTAAGGATTTGAGTGAGTTTGATGAAGCGCCAAATTGTGATAGCCTGACCACTGGATCAGAGCATCTCCAAAACTGCAGCTCTTGTGGGGTGTTCCCGGTCTGCAGTGGTCAGTATCTATCAAAAGTGGTCTAAGGAAGGAACAGTGGTGAACCGGCGACAGGGTCATGGGCGGCCAAGGCTCAATGATGTATGTGGGGAGTGAAGGCTGGCCTGTGTGGTCCGATCCAACAGACGAGCTACTGTTGCTCAAACTGCTGAAGAAGTTAATGCTGATTCTGATAGAAAGATAATATAGAAATATAATCAATCAATCCATTCTCTACTCATTTTACTGGGAATCTGCAGGGAGCCTATCCTAGGAGCCAAGGGGCACAAGGCAGGATGTCAGTCTATCACAAGGCACAATCACACACAGGACAATTTAGAGATTAGCCTACAAGGCATATCTTTGGACTAGGGGAGGAAACCAGAGTACCTGGAGGAAACCCCCTAGGCATGGGAAGTATATGCAAACTCCACAGGCACAGTGGAAATGGGAACTGAACCCCCAAACCCTGGAAGTGTGAGGCAAACGTTCTAACCACCAAGCAGATATAATTTGAACCTTAATTTATTGTCACAGAAAGATTTTGTTTGTAGCTCCCAGCAGTATAGAAAGTTTCTAAAATGTGCAAGTAGCAATAAAAGGCTTATACTTAATCAGAATATCTGCCCATCTATCATTCATTTATCTAATCAGCCACGCAAACATACTAGCCATACAGTTACAGGCAAATAGCTTCAGTTAAAATGTGATATCTTGTGATGTGTGCTCGTGCCCATTGGTGCTGGTTTGAATACTTCTGCTGACCCCCTGAGATGTTCATTCATAACATTTGCTTTGGTTTATGTAGAATGGTACAAAAATATCCAGTGAGTGTCAGATCTGCAGGCAAAGACACCTTGTTGCTCACAGAAGTCAGAGGAGAATGACCAGGCTGGTTTAAGCTGACAGGGAGTATACAGGAACACATAAGAACTTTTTAATATTGTGGTGAGCGGAAAGGCATGTCAGAAAGCACAACACATCAAACAATGATGCAGACGGACCATAAGAGCAGCAGACAAGGTGACATTTTTTCCAAACTCCAATATTTACTGAGATCAGAAGGTGTTCCTATTAAACTGGCTAGACATAGACATTATAGATACACTGACACAGTGTTATTCATGGACAGTTGTGGAATAGTACAACAAATAGCAGCACAGTGATATCTGATGACAGGTAAGTTGCAAACTGCTTTACAGCACCTTGTTGCAAGTTGCAAGTAGGATATAGGATGATTTCTCAGTCAGTTTTACTCTGACTCGGTTCAACCTTTTCATATAAAAGGTAATTGTCTATTAGCTTTCTTTTTTAGTTTATTTTACATAAATTATATATCTTAAAAAATGAATATAACATAAACAATTCAACTGGAGAAACAGTTTAAAGTAATAAATGCAAGGAATATTTGCTCTTTCTCACTCTTAGCATCTCCTAAGACTCAGTGGGGGAAAGTGGGGGCAGTCGAAAATGTGCCATTCTGTATAGTTGTGTTACCAAAGTAGGATTAATGAGTAATATCCGTCCATTCATCCATGATCTGTACCGTTGGAGCCTATCCGAGGAGACACAAAGCAAGGTACACACTGGACGGGGTGCCAAACCATCACAGAGCACACATTACGGACAATTTAGAAACGCCAATCAGCCAGTCTTTGGACTGGAATACCTGGAGGAAAGCCCTGAAGCACAGAAAAAACATGCACATGCAATGCACACAGGGTAGAGGCAGGGATCAAACACCCAACCACCACAGAGGTGTTAAGTAAATGTGCTAACCACTTAGCCACCATGCCCCCTGTAATGAGTTAATTATAAGAAACACATTCCTGTGCAGTTGCACAGATGTTGTAGGTTACGATGTTGAATATAGTTTACAGCTTAGTGGAAGTTCATTCATTCATCTTCAGCAACTACTCCATCCCAGTCAGGTTCATGGCAAATCTATTCCAGGAACACTGGGCGTAATGTAAGAGAACTCATCCATTTGCAGGGCACCATGCACACACACACACACACACACACACAGTCACACTCTCATTCTCACCTAGGGGCAATTTAGCACAGCCAATCCACCTACCTGCATGTTTTTGACAGTGGGAGGAACCAGGAGAACCGGGAGGAAATTCTACACAGACAGTAATACGAGCTCAGGATTGAACCAGAGACCCTGCAAGGAGGTAGTGAGGGACAACACTACCCACTGTGCTTCCTATGTATGCTTACAAGTAAAAAAAAAAAAAGACAGACTGCTGAAGCGATGGTACACAGAGAGCTTATACAGCATGTACAGGATCTCAGTGTTGAAAGGTATCGATCAGGGAAGGGATACAAAAGTATTTCCAAAACATGAGATGTTCCATGGAACACTATGAAGGCCATCATTAACACGTGGAAAAAATGAGGCATCACAGTAACATCACCAAGAACAGGACGTCCCTCCAAAACTGACAAAAGGACAAGAACTTATCAGGGTGGCGAAAGACCTAAAAAGAGTTGTGGGAATGTCTGGCCAGTGCTGGACACTCGCTGCATGTGACAACCATCGCAGGTATTCTTCACAAGTCTGGACTATGGGAAGGGTGACTAGACAAATGCCTTCAATTTTGCCAAACTACATGCCAAATGTTTTATGGTCTAATAAGACCAAGGTAGAAGTTATTGACATCATTTTAAAATATTTGTTTTAGACAGTTTACCACCTAATACATGAAGCCTGGTGGGGTTAGCATCACGTTATGGAGCTGCTTCTATTCAGCTGAGACTGGGGCTCTCATGGGATTCATGGACAGCTCTGAATCTATTTTGGTACAAAACTTGCAAGCTGCTGTTAGACAGCTGAAAATAAAGAAAAAGTTTTACCTTTCAGCATGATAACAATTCGAAGCACCAATCCAAGGCAATAAAGCAATGACTCCAGAAGAAGAAAAATATTGTGGACAGACCCTATCAGAGCCCAGATCTGGACTTTTTTCACAAGGAAGAATACAATCAATTTGCCAAGTCAAGATGTGCTAAATTGATATATTTTTGCTAAAACGTCTGCTGTATTAGAAGCCAAAAAGGTCTTTAAAAATATTTGTCAAGGAATGTGCAACCATAGCATTTACATTTTGTTAGATCTGATGTGATTTTGCCCACTAGGCTAACAAAATAAAGTCCAATTCATTTTTTTCCCATAGTTCAATCAGCGAAAAGCATGCAATGTTTACTATAGACCTACCCTTTCTGTTTTGAGTTTGTTTTTTCGATTTCCTGCTGCAGTTTAAGGTTTGCTCTTGTGTTTTTGGTTTGTTAATATGTTTTGCGCTCACGGCCTTCTTAGGATAGCGTGCCGTGTTGCAGCACCCTTTAACGTAACATTTTCTTCCAAGGTCCAAAATCAGCAGCCACAAGATCATCAGGAAGTTAAAGAACACTGGTTTACATCTGTAGTGTTTTTACTTGCACTTTACTCACTACAAAACTGTATACTGGTCAGTGCTGGACTGTAAACACTGTGGTACTGTATTGTATTGTACTGTATCCTGCATTGCCGTCCGTCTTGCACTGTTTGCGCACATGCTGCTCATAGTGTGATTAGTTCTCTGTTGTTTTACGTAGCTCTGCGTTTTATGCAGCACCATGCTCCTGGAGGACTGTTGTTTCATTTCACTGTGTACTGCACCAGCTGTACATGGTAGAAATGAGAATAAAAGCTTCTTGATATGATTTCACTAGGTGTATATATCTAACATCTTGTACTTCAGCAAAGCTCCTCCTTGTTAAAATTGAAAAGGCTTACAATAGTTCTCTATTATTAAAGTGCTGGAGGTCAAATCCTACATGTGAACCCCATTTTTTGTTTAATGTGCAGTTTACATTATCTGTGCCCTGCCTTTGTATGTTCAGAATATATTAGGACATTCAGTACCACACAGATGCTGCCCGTGAGACCGTGAGTGTGAGGAGCATCTAATGTCCCGTGTGCTGGAACTGGAAATGAATGACATGGTGAAACTCCGGCTGGGCCGAGCAAAGGTCTGCAAAGGAATGCGCTGCTATTGTCTGAGTGAAGAGAGGGTTGGGGGGGGATGCCATTGATGAGTGCAAAGTGAAAGAGTGAGCCTCCTGGAAGCTCTCTGTCTCTCCCTTCTGTGAGAACCTCTCGTAGTCGCTGGCTCTCTTGGGAGCTCCGGTCCCAGGGTGCACAACAACTGCTTTGTTTCACCAATAAACACACACCCCAACGAAACACAATCAACCTCCCTCTCGCCGGTTGGGAAAACCAGGGGCTTCATTTACATCTCATAGAACAACATCGTCCTCAGGAAATCATTACACCCATGCTGATCAGCCTGCTATACAAACAGGACATAGTTGATTTTGATAGTGAAGTCAATAGATTCACTGTTCCCATAATGAGCCTTCTCAGAGTTGTGGGATGCTCATAGACTCTAACCTGTAGCCTGTAACTTATTATTATTATTATTATTATTATTTATTTAATCTTAATAAGCCTATTAATAGTTCACTAACATGAGTCACAACATTAATAATACACGCTGGATAATTAGTTTCGCAAACTGGTACAAAAGAAACAACCAAACAAAAGGGCATATAAAGTACGTACGTTTTTCTTTTCTTTCCATATAATATATTTAACACATCTACACAGAAAATAGATCCATTGTTTAACATGACCAAGGGTTTAAGTAGGAAAAAAAAAAACCTTAAAGTCTCTTCCAAGGAATTCACTGGGCTGTGGTGGAGCTCTTCCACAGTGGTAGCAAATATCCACTGCTTCCCCAGGGCTATGAAACCTTTCATACTGCTACAAAATAAGTAATCAGAACCCTGTTCAGTGTAAAAGAAGCAGCACAACTGGTCTCGAGTCAGTGTGCAAGTAGAACTCTCCCAGCACCCCAGAGAGAAGCTGCAAATGGGCTTTTCAAAGCGTTTGACAGCTGGGACCCGGGCCAAAGGTGACCCAAGCAGTTGTGGAGGGCACAAGCTCAGCAGCTGCACCTCCAAGTTTACTTCTTTACTACACGCCTTAACAAGAATATGAGGGTTCAAAAGAAGGATGGAATGGTATGAGGAGAAAAAAAAAAGACAGTTGGGTAATTGCACAACCAAATATCAAACGAGTGACTTAATATGTATGCTTCTCTTTCCCTAAAGTTAAAAGGACAAGACAAAGGTTTGTATACAATGCATATTATGTGTGAATAAAATCCAAGAGACTAAGTGTGTGGATGACTGCCAGTGGCCTCATTAATATTCATACAGCCTATGAAACGCTCACACATGGCTCTCATTATCATGTGCATTTGGTAGAAATTCCCAAACATACGCTTTGTTGGAGAAATCATAGTATTGTGTAATGTTTCTGACTTCTTTTAGTTACAGAGGGGAATAGAGAATATAATGCACACATACCGGCTCTACTCTTCAGACTTCAGTGTCCAGAGTCTGGAAATGAATAAATCAAAACTAAATTTATAGATGCAGAGGCACGACTTAAAGGCACTTTCTAGAGAACAAAGGCAGCTCCTATCGACCAGGAATAACTGATCAGATTACACACATTTTTTTTCAAAAGCAAAGTCAGTTAAAATACAAAATAATAGTATTATGTATTATTGCTTTATTACATATGCTATATGTATTTGGCTATTTTTGACAAATTTAGAAATATGAGCTGTTGAGCATGTGTGTGTGTGTGTGTGTGTGTGTCTGTGTGTGTGTTGTGTGACAACATTAGCATCGCTGAGAGGTGAGTCAGTGCCAAAGCATTCCAACTCTGATCAGGATTAGCCCCCACCACCCTCCATGAGATCCCAGCCCCACACACACACACACACAGACACACACAAACTTACAACAATGTACAGAGAAGGAGGCGGGAACTGTCTCCAAAGGCCTCTAATTATACACTTAAATCTACTGAAAAGAGAGGAATGCATTTTCCTCGACTCATTTGATGGAATAGCTACAATTTGGAGCATTAAAAACTATTTAGGCAGGTTCTTCACTGCTAAACGTCTAGAACCCCCTCTAAGTGGGCACTTGATTTTCTCGAGAAAAGAGACTGCTCTTACTTCGAGGCTCTTGGGTTCATTCGAGTTGCCACTCAGTTTTGTTGGAGTGGTCTACATGAGGATATGTCTCGCTGTGAAATGTGCTGGTTTGTGACCTTGGGGATTTTTATGCAAGGCTACGCTCAGCAACTACTGGATGGAAGCACCTGGCTTTAGGTCAAGTAGATCAGAGAGACGGCTGCAATGCTATATCTTTATGTATCCATATCTCGCCGTATGCTGCTGATAAGGCTACATATGTTTGTGCAGCAGAAGAATTTACACGAGTGAGATGTCTGGCTTATGCTTTATAAAGAAAGTCAGAAATGATTTAATACAGCATTAAACACACCGTCACATCTTGGCAAAAACTGTGAGCTTTAAATACAGAGACAGGATAACAGCATTAGTAGTCTTGCCTCCAGTTATTAAATATAATGAATCAAAGAAAGGGATAAAGAATGCTTAGGTAACAGCAATCATTTTGGAGTTTATAGCGAACGCCTAACAAAGAGCAACACAATTTTTTCCACATAGTCAAACGAAAATCTTCTGCTTCCTTAGTTACACCAGGCCACAAGACTAAAGTAATCAAGTTATGTAATCTAATAAGCAGGTCTGAGAAAACTAAATAATTTCAGAGTGGGTTAGGGGATATGTTTGAGAATGTTGAAAGGCCCAGCTGTAAGCTTTTTTCAGGGGGCCAGGGATTTCTAGCCACACCCCTGCTTGTGACCAATAATTATCCTCATACAAACTGCAGGCTTTCACGTTGTTAAGCAACTTCTTAAGCAGTACCTTAAATAATTGTTTCTAAGACAAGCGTGATACACAGTTCAATCACATTCATGAGTCAGGATCAGAGGTCTAGTGTTCAGGATTTATGAAGAATTTTACAGTACCGCCTACATCCACTTTAAATATCATCCCAAAGTAAAGCAATTTGAATGAGAGTTTTCTAAATAATATGGTCTTTTTCCTGTTTGCTTTGTTCTTCTAGGCCTCTTGTTCAAGCAAGTGATCATTTTTTGACCACTTTGTGATCCAGTTGGCTAAAGATATGCTTAGAATATATGAAATGTTGTTTCAGTGAGTGGCATTGGATTGAGAAGTTTACATTCGGGAATATCTGACTTCCAAGCAGTGTTGCCAGATTGGACTGAAGATTTCCAGCCCAGCTACATCTTAAACCCCGCCCATTTAAAAAAATACCAGCCCAAAATGCATACTGTGATAACTAATACTATAACAAACAGAAAACCCAAAACAAATGGGTTAGTGCAAAGGGCACCATTTAGACACACATGCACACACACACACACTAGGTTAGCTACATGTATACGTTTTACTAAATTATCAAACATGACATCAGAATTTTATAGTAGAATAATAGCGTATAAACACACTTACCTTTTTATAGGGAGAACGTCTCTTGAAATATTATAGAACAGGTCGCTCTCCCATTCTTTTCTGTAGGACTTACCCGCACTTTGGCATGATGGTGATAAAAACACTTACAACTTTGCTAATATCTTTGTGATATTGGCTTAACGAGTACAACGATTACAACAACCCACCAATCAAGTCTGACTGGACAGGACTCTCCTGAACCTTATTGGCTGAACCTTATTATTAAAACATCAACGTTACATATTATACTTTATTGTAAAGTTCGTTTGAATGGAAAATTAATAAAATATCATGTTTATAGTCAAAAATAAAAACCCACCAGTTTCATCAAAAACCAGCCCAAATTTTATAAACCCACCCAATGCATTTTTTCCTGGTTAGACATGACCAAAAGGAGCCCAATTGGGTGGGTGCCCGCCCAATCTGGCAACACTGCTTCTAAGTACAATGAAATATAGCGAACACTGCCACATCAACCAAAATAATTATGCACCAAAGAGGGAAAATATTGTAGAGAATTGTAACAATAGATATGAATGACTTAAGATTGGATTTATCTAATATTAAACACAAATTTAGAAAATAATTGATTAGCAATTCCTTGTGCAGTCCTTTAAGACAATCTATATCTGACTACTATGTGAAAAA